>NW_018127919.1:99414-104475 GCF_001952655.1 Monopterus albus
TTGGCTTAGCGGTCTGAAAAAAAAGAGACAAACTTCAGCAGAGCATTATTGGTTAGTATGTCAGAAACAAACACGTAATTTTGTCTGGTCATAAAAGTCTAAATGGTGCCAAGGAGTGCTGTTGCTGCATGTTAATCTGCACTAAGATAGATTTTGTTGGTCTCCCAAAATATTGGCTCAAGGACCCTTCCATATGTAACTTTATCTGCCTATACTGTACGATCTCAAGTTTGAGTACTGAGTGATTCCATCCAAAGGCTTGGTGTAGTTGTAGTGGGAGTTGTTTCACAGTGTCACTGTAAAAGGAGCGATCTTACAGACTGTAATTATAATATTGTCATCCACATTACGAGGAGGGCCACTGAGGAGCACGCCTGGATAACGGTGACGAGAGTTTAATTCACCTGTTGGTGAACCTCCAGTTGAGTGTCAGTGGATGTGCCCATTCTTACAAGTTTAAGATCTGAAGGAGTGAAGTCCAGTGCGGCTACTTTGGATATATTCTCATAGCTCTACTTCACATTTTTAAGCCCAAATGTCTACCTGGGGGTGATGAGATTGTTTTGATCTAATTGTAAATATTTGGGCTGCCACGTGTAAAACAACTGGTTCTAATCCAGTTCAGTCGCATCTCATAGATGTGTGATAGCAGTTTTATAAACTCTGTCAGTAAACTCCAGAGAAACTGGCAACAATCAGAAAATGTCAGATTTACCTCAGCATTGAATTAAATGATTGCTCCCATGTTTAGATTGACTGGAAACCAGCAAACTAGACTGTCCTTGACCACCTATTTTTGGAGCCTCTGGTATAGCCTAAATGATACCTGATTGGGAGCATCCTCTTCAGCATATAAACAACCTGGTGCCTTACACACTCCACATGCTTACACGCTGGCCTGGTGCTTTGGATCGCAGTTTGGCATTTTGTTTTTATGTTACTGTTTTTCCTTTCTTTTTCCCATTTTTGTGTCTCAGCCCCCTCGTGTGCTAGCGCACGACTCGTGGTGCTAAAAGGGTTTGTTAACAAACTCTTAACAAAAATAGGAGCAGAATTCTTAACTTTTTTCTGCTGCCTTCCTTCTTCCCTAACTTCATTGCCATCCCCATTCCCCAGCCATCCAGGTATCGGCCTACATGTAAACATGAAAGGGGGTGGTCACCTAGATGCAAGATGATGCAGAAGAGTCGGCTCTTCACTAGCCAAGCGCATTAGCAGGGAGAGCAGGGGCTGACTGGGGTACATCGGTAGCGGCCTGAAAAGGATACAAGTTGTTGTTGGTGGCAAGCCCCCCTTGAAATGCTCATTCTATGGCTTGGATAGTTATGTGCAAGTTGTAAGTCGCTCAATTAATGGGGAGTAGCAAGCATGTCTTGTTTTGTCTTCGTTTTACGTAGTTTTACCTTTTCAGCATTATTCCACTTTATTTGTAATTTTGGAATGTTTTCGCCCACAAAAAAATATTATCTTTTTTTTTTTTTTCTGTGCAACATTTCATCACTGTGTGCAATATCGTATGTGCCAATGGTGGCAATATATGTATATCAATTAAATATATGATTACTATTTGAAAGCATGTGGCTGAATTCCATGTTTATTTCTCATGATGGAGTTGTATGCCTTTATTTGCACTCAAAAGCTCCGCTCTGGAGGAAAATATAGTAAACCAAGGTCTATAGCAGCCTGTTGGGTCAAGCAGTTCACATTAGTACTTTAACTTGAAATAAATCAATGTCACTGCAAGTGGAAAAGGGTAAACCTTGCTTGTGGGTTGTTGAAGGAAAACTATAAATATACAATGGAGTTTTAGTGAAAATGAAAACTTAAAAAAGGTGAAATCTCCATTTTAGCTTTAAGCTAAGAAACGGTGCTTCAGTCTAATTTTTATTAAGGTGTATGGTGAACTGTCTTCAGTGATTGTTGTGTCTAGCACTTTGCTTTCCCAGGTTAATAAAACGCCTGACCAATACTTGTTTAAAATGATCTCAACAAGGAATGTTGTTGTCTCTTATGTTGCCTCTTTTTTTAAAGAGGGTATTGGATTTGCTTATTTGGTATTGATGCATCAAATATAATTTATGTACATTTGACAAATTAAAAGAATAATAAATTTAATTTACCCAAGAGGGAAAATCTACATTCAAAATGTATGTGTTTTTCATGTTTCATTTCTTGTTTTTGGGTGGGGGGGCTTCCCAAAATGTCTACAATTCACAGTTTAATTTTGACGCTGTCTAACTATATTTTAGAAATAACTAAAGCTTAATTTTACAGCCTTTAAAATGCAAACAAGTACCTGATAACTTGTCTTCTTAGAGGTTTTTACATTACTGTATGTGTAATACCAGGCTGTAAAATAAAGCATTACTTTGTCATCCTGACTATGCAATTTGTGATCATCTGTATGCAATGACTGCAGTTCTGTGAGCTTTACTGCTCATATGACAGCACTGACCCAACAGAACCTGCATGTCTTTAAAGTTTTATAACTGTTTGCAAGTATATTTCCTTTTTCTGGTATGATTTTTTTCTTGGTTTGCCCTACAATTTTAATTGTATATGTGATGAACACAAGCCAAAGAAAGACTTCATCAAAATGTAAGCAGGCTGCAGGTCTTCACTTTAGGCTTCTTATTAGTTTATTTATTATGTTTATAGCTAAGTTAGAAGAATTTCTAGTCACAAGTTATATTTCTGGTTTAATACCTGTTAATAAAATGGTATGATGTAAAAGATGTTTACTGTAAATATTGAAGATAGGTCAGGCATTATCCTTCACCACTGTAAACAGTCCTAAGCATCTTCTTGACCACCTAAGCACATTATAAAATCAATATAAGGATGAAAAATCTCTCACCAGCACAGTCTCCAGGAAGGTCAGAGTGCAGGGACATTTCTGCAGGTCACTTGTTTGTGTGGCCTTTGTTGTGAAGTTCATGTTCTCCAAGCATCTTACGCCCCCTGCTGGCCAGGAAGAGAGGTGACAATAACAGATGGGGATGTGCTAAAATGAGATGGACTCTAGCCCAGATGCCAGCTCAGTCTTTGACTTCAGCCAAGAGCCCACGTAGAGGAGCGGTTTAGGTCTTCACAGCTTTCGAAGCACAAGTGCAACACATCAGAACTGGTGAAAAACTGAATTCAGTCAAAACAAGAATATCTTTGTGAAAGCACAAATGTAATGATGACATTCTACAGAAATCCTTTTGTTTTTTTATCATGATAGTTTGTTGGTTGTGCTAGTGAGAAGCACACTGGCAACAATTGCTTACAGGAATGCTGCTAGGAAATATTAATATAACAGGTTTAATCTGTTCCAGCTGCCACATTGCCAGCTGGAAAATAGCTACTTCAAATCAAATTCATTCTTACTGTTGCTGCAATTGCATTTGAATATTATGAACGGCTTTGCTAAAATGTAGGCTACAACGCCTTGTGACTTGTTTCCTTTTTGTGTTTGTGTGTCTGTGTGAACCTTTACTTGTGGTATAGTGTTGCTGAGCTTTGCGGAGCCATGATGACAGCGTATGTTTGGAAATGCTGTCTTGACATTGATGTTGCTTCAGTTTTTACTCATCTTTGCAATTTAGTGCTATATTCTGAAGCAGTTAAGCATATGTTTTGGCGGTGACGTAATCCATAACATGCGCCTCTGGTTTTGGCCACTAGATGGTGCTCTTTAACTACAAATAATAGACTTGGAATCCAAGGGAGAGCAGCAGGAACGCTTCTGGCTTTTTGTTTTGTAGCAACAGACTAGATTAAGTAAACAGCTACTTAAATAAATGCCACAAGGTACATGAGCGCTTTAATAGAACTTCTACCGACATCGAATGCACACCTAAAAGTTTGACCGTGTTTGATTGTTTAAACCTTTGTGTGATGTAGGTAAAATTAGACTTATCTTTTACACTACCTGAGCTCATATATTAATGTCACAGTACCTGGTGAGACCAGGATCAAGACATAATTTAACTACTGTATCTTCATCATTTAAAACAAAAACACACAAGGAAGTGTGTGTACTGTAAATATAATAATGTGCCACTTATCAGCTATGTGATGACAAAGTAATAATACATTTCTCATACTTTTTCATACCTTGATATGTAAGCAGTAGTCAACTTAAGTACATGCAGTGCTGTAGCCTTCAATAGGCACTTTCGATGTTTGGATTCTAACATGCAGTAGCATCAAGCATGTTAGAATCCAAACAGAATAGATCTTCTGACTCAACATCATTGAGTGAGACTGGGATTAGATGCAGAGACAAAAGAAACTGAGACAGCCTAAATCCACAGACAGTGTCGCAAGTTCTCCAAGATGCTACACAACCTAACGACCTGGAAAGTACCTTGATAACTTGTGTGCAATTGTAGGAGAATTGGTGCTGTTTTAAAGACAAAGGACTGATTGGATTTTACTGTTTTTCTCCATTTCATATAAAGTTAAATGATAAATATACAGTGCATTTGAAAAATGTCCTCATTTTATTTCTTGCACCTACAACATGCACAGTAGTGCATATATACTGTATGAACTAAAAATGAAAGTGTTTTTGAAGAAAAAATTAAAACAACTGAACCCTAGACTGTGTCTATTCAGGAATTAAGTCCCATTTTGCACCATATTTATTTGTGAATTTACTGTTGTTGAGTTTTGCAAATGGATTTTCCACTTTCTTTTACAACTTCTTTAATGTATGAGGCCATCTTCCTGAATTGCTTTCCTCCTCCCTTTTTATAAATTGTCTGTGCTTGTGTGTGTGTGTGTGCATGAGAGAGAGAGAGAGAGCTCAAGCTCATGGAATGCTGTGATGTCATCACAAAGACGAGGAGGACCCACAGGCGCTTAGTCTCTCAGAGTAGTTACCATAGTCTGCTGTGGAGCGACTGTCGGCATCCCACTGTGAGTACTTCAGCATATTCTACCCTTCTCTCACAACTCCCTTTTGTCTTGTATCACTTAACTTTCTCCCCTAACTTTCCCCTCTTTTCCTGGGTTTTCTTCTGTGCACCGTACACTCTGTTTAGTAGCCACCAGTCTGTATTCTACCAGTGT
>NW_018127919.1:104495-106734 GCF_001952655.1 Monopterus albus
CTTTCCCTCCAAGTGCTGCTTATGTGGTAGCCATTGTTTAACTACCCACTGTGATTGGAGGAGTTCATTTCAATCCCCTTGTTGGAGAAACCGGCTCATGCTGACCTGGGCTATGACCCTGTGTTTTCTTTTTCTTGCAACCAGAAATTGATCGTGTTAAAATGAAGCGGCTATCTCCTGGGAGTTTGTCAGAAGAAAGGAACATGGGTTTGGGAAAGGATGTGTGGTGGGGAAGGGAAAGGGGGAGGTGGGCCACTGATGACAGAAACAGTTCTATTGCTTTGAAAACTCCTCCCATTTTCTCTTTCAGTCAGTTTAGAAACAGCATTTGGGCTCTTCCTGATTCATGAAGGGTGGAGAAACTAAGTGAAATATAATTTACAAGGAAGCGATTAAAAGAAAAAAACATGATTTGAGAAAACATGGGATCAAGAAACATGTAGGACACTGAAATTTGAGAAAGATGTAGAATCTTTAGGACATAACACACACATTCTTTTGTCTTTTATAGGTGTCGTGCCTATTCAATTTGTTAAATTCTCTTTTCACAGTAAATGTTTTAATTAGGCTTTCTAATAAAATGCACTTTATACAATGTAAAAATGTACTTCTTCTACTTCTAATGCACTTCTATGTGTTTATATTCAGATCTTCTCAGTGGCTCATATGTTTACAGAGCTGTAGTTTGCATATTATCAGGACAGGCAGAAGGAGAAGTAGTTCCTTTCAATCAGGTATTATTTAGACTATCCTGGTGATTTTACTTTGTCCCCTGTTCATGTTAAAATATACATTAAGGCTACCGCAAATTACTGTTTTAAATATTGATCTTTTAATATGAAAATTAAATAGCAAACAGTTATTGTTTTTGTCAAACTAAATTAACACCTCACTGAAATAGGCTATGTTCTACAAAACAGGAGGTGGCTGCAAAAGCTGAACTGCAGCCATAGCAGAAACTGAAGAACAAAAAAGGTCACATGACTGATGTTTCAATACCGTGTTGAGTGACTTTGAAGTTGGTTGATCTAGAGTGTAGACGGTGCCGTCTCTAAATATTCACATTAAATACAATAGCCTACTGGATGGTAAATAATTCATTCATGGAAAACAAATAAATAGAGTCCTCTGCAGATTTAATCTATTTTACAAATAAATTGGTGAACACCTTCAACTCTTTAGGACAATGAAACTGTGAAACTGTGCCCCCTCAAAACATTTGAATGCATGATGCCTCTGTTTGTGTTGTAGGTTGTCCCAGTGATGACCTCCAAAGTCAAAGGAAACTGACCACTTAGTGGGCTGGGGAAACTGTCTGCACAACACAAAAAGGAGGCAGGATTCTGTGTGTGTGTGTGTGGGTGTGTGTGTGTGTGTGTGTGTATATGTGTGTGTTAATATGTGAGATCGTGTGAGACTGTACAGTATGTACAAGAACCTTGACTCAGGAAGAAGAGTATAGGAGGATAAATAGGAGAGAAGCTGTGAAAGTCTTCTTCTATGACATGAGACCATAAACCAATGCCATCCGCCTAAGGAAGCTGCTGGCCAAAGAGCACCATCACCTCCCCGCTACTGCTTGGCCAAGTGGTAACAAGTTAACTCACCCATTCAGCCGCCAACATGCTAAAGCAAATTTTAAACGACATGTATGTCGACCCTGATGTGCTGAACGCTCTAAATGAAGACCAGAAAAAGACTCTGTTCCTGAAAATGCGCCAGGAGCAGGTGAAGCGCTATAAAGAGCGGGAGGAGAAACTAGAGAGAGATTCGGTGGACAACCAGACAAAGTCAAATAAAGGTAACCATGCAAACCCATTTGATTTGAATTGATTTGATTTGATTTATTCATTCAAGCATGTAAAACAGTTGATATGTCAACACATGTAATTTCACACATATCCAACAAATGCTAATCCAATATCAATTTACTTATACCTAGTACATGCTTGAATGGAGTAGGAAGAAGTCAGACTTATCTAGTCCTACCCCATAACATCATCTTACCATCATTGGTTTGCAAGCAGTATCTCTACATAGATAATTCTCTTCTACACCACACAAGTAATATACTAAAAAATTATAAGTGTTAACATTCTTACATAATTACATTCTTAAATAATTATCTTCTACACCACACAAGTAATATACTAAAGAATTATTACAAAGTGTTAACATTCATACACCACACCCACAATGTTCCATCTAATTAATCATTAAGCCTGTTCTTGCATATATC
>NW_018127919.1:107141-138852 GCF_001952655.1 Monopterus albus
TCATCAACTATGACACCTAGAAATTTAATTTCATATACTCGTTCTATATTAGCTCCCCCAATTTTCAATTGAAGTTCATTATCTAGTCTACGATTCCCAAATACCATAAATTTAGTTTTATCCAAATTCAGAGATACTATATTACTGTCCCATCATCACCAACTCAGTTTGATTAACTCTTCTTCTTCCTGTTTTATTTATTTTTTTTTTTAGTGGGTGTAGCTTCAAGTTTTCTTCTTTCAAACAAAGCTTTTGGCAGAAAACCATCTTTAAAGATTATCAGTCAAGATGTTTGTCTAGTGCGCTGTGACTTGCCTGATACAAAGTTACAAAGCTCAGAGACTGTAGAAGCATGTGTGACAGACATCCTATGTCAGTGGATACATACTGTCGTTACTGTAGCTCATGTACTCCGTCATCTCAACCGCTGTCTGCCTACGCTGGCACAGCATTTACCTGAAGTCCATTTTGTATAAAGTTTCCTAAAATACAAACCTGGGCAAACAAACACCAGCTGCCTCACATTCTTGTATCTGATGTACAGTAGTAGGAGATAACAATGCTGACATGCTTGTATGACACAGTATACGGATCATTTACAACTCAGTAAAGTGAAATTCTATTTATATCCTAAATCCTAAACAATTACAACAGATTGATGATGTTGGTGGGTTAATGTTAACATCACACTCACAGACAATGTTAATATTTAGAAATGCAAAGTAAAAAGAGTGGCCCCCTGGCTGTATTGTGAGCTAAAAGTACCTAATAACTTTGAATGTTTGTGTTAGGTGTGCGTCTGTGTTCACAAGCATGTGTTTTGGTTTCAGGCTCTCAATTAGTCACCTTGTTCCCAGTACCACACACACTGTGAGCCCAAAGTGCATCGGAGAAGAATATTCACTGTGGCAGAGACGTCACTCATGTCTGGAGCTTGTGTTTGATGGAAAACAGATGTCAGACAAAAATACTGGCCTTAGTTGAGAAAAAACAAACCCCCTCATGGGTAACGTGAATGGTCAGCGTGTTTATCAGGCAGTGGCTTCTGTTCAAACGTCATAGTCGGAGTCAACAGCTTACATGCAGCGCTGACGCAGAACAAAACAACCAGAAACTAAAGAGGTTCTGTCTGTCCCGAAACTGGTTTGACTACAGAATCTTGCCCTTCTGCATTTTCTCTTTGGTGGGAGTGAGTTCTACTAAGAAATGCATTGTATAATGACTGTGACATAACAAAGTGCTCTATTTTTATATTCTTAAGATGAACTCCTAGATGCCAGTGCAGACTACAGAGGAAGACAGCTGTTGCCGTAAACCCACTGACATAGGGATGTGATTTGACTAGTCTTGGCTAATAACAAAACACTGTCCACTGTGGTGCAAAATGAGGAAACGGTGCTCTTTCTATCTCTTAATGACCAAAGCAGCCATCCTTAGGAGGCTGAATAGACTGTGTATTGAGATCTCACTGTGCCAACTCTTCTCTACACAGGCTCCTCGACTGTAGTACAAAGGAAATGGTGGATAGCTTGTGAGTCTGTGTAAAAATAGGAAGTGAGTCAAGACTCAGTCTTTCAAACAATTACCAGGGAGTGAAACAGGAAGCATGCAGGAAATGTATGTGTTTAAACAACAAAGAGGGGCTTTGATTTGAACTGGATGGTGTTGTGGGAGAGCTCATCTAAGCCGGCATTGTTGTTAGCTGTTAGCCTTTTCTGATCATGGGACTTTTATTGCGGTTGAGCGGGCTTTATGGTAATTGGTCTTGACGTACTCTATGACTGTATGCTGGCATACAGTATTTGTGTGCATTTTTGTTGTAGGGTGACTGGTGACATTCACATGAGGCAGAAAAACAAACTGCACGGCCCAGTGTAGAGAGTTTGATGCTCAACTTTATTCAAATTGGTAACCTTGATCTTGTAATTCAGATATGGAACATCTCTTTCGCCTTTTTAAATTTCTGTCCTTCCGTTTTACAAGGCAGTGCACCACACTATTGCAGCCTACATTTGAAATCAGGTTTGAATGGTCCCGATAGTCAGCTGACATGACTCATCTCACGTTTCACAGCTTTCTGTGAAGGCTGTTAGTTTGTTTTCCTGGTGTGGTTAGTCAACTTAGTGTACCCTGCTGGAATGTGATCCACAGGGCAGACTAGCAAAACCGGTTCACTATAAAAGCAGGTCATCCTGTTTCCAACCCAACAAGCACTCACTCATAAGTTTGGCTTTGTGCTTCCAAACTTATGAGCACTCAATGTCTTCACAAAGACAGACAGATAAGGAGAAGCCACTACAGTATATCTCATTTATTGCTATTTCTTGGCTTAGGAATTGGGATATGCTTAAAGGTAGGAATTACAGTAAAATATGTTTTATGTCAGAATTAGGGAAGATAAAGGAATTAATACAGTTTACTTTACTGTAGGGCCCCAAAACAGTTTACACACTCATATTGTGGGGACTTGGCTGTCCCCAGGTGCTGGTTCCCACTGTGTAAATCGCTGACGACTTAGGTTAAGGATAGGAGTAGTGTTAGGTTATAGACATGGTCAAATTTAGGGTAAGTCTCTAGGAAATTACTGTAGGTTTATGTAAATTCCCCACAAGGAAGGAAAACAAATGTGTGTGAATGGATAGGCCGAGAGGAACAGGGTTTTCCCGTCAGCTCTGTTTTTACCATAAGTATGAAGCTCCTGCCTTGTACATTTGTGACGTGCTGCTAGGGCCCTGCCAGTGGCTCCTCCTGTCTGTCTGTAAACCAAAACAGCAACTTCAGCTTATCGGATACACTGCTGATGAGTTTATTCCAGAATGACTAGAGTTAAAACTGATTATCTCAGAGATAATTCTGATAATTCAAGAAATAATTCAAAATAATTGCTTACAAAGAATGAGCAAGGTTATTATTCCATCATATTCTGGTTTCACTTTTCATTTCTTGAGTCTTACTTTGAATAAAGGCTTTTTGTATATTTAGAAACACTTTCAAACAATGCCATCATGTTTTAAAAGCCTGTTAACTCATAGTTTGTATTTGCACGTGTGTGTGTGTTTTCGACAGCCAACTGTAAGCGTGTGAGCTGGCAGCTCGGCCGGGATGGAGATGTGGCAGTCATTGTGATCGGGGAGGTGGACGAGCTGAGGTCCAAATTCATCTATACAGGATTTGAAGAAGAGAAGGAACCGACTCTTCAGAACAATGCATAGTAATAAACGTTTGTAGTAGAAACCAAATACAAGTTTCTTAAATGACAGGCTCTGAGCAACAGTGTCTCCATGTACTGTACTTTATATACAGTATAAAGAGATATGATGTGGCCTGATTGTCTTACAGCCTTCAAACTATCCTGAAGAGCGGAAATATCACAGAACCTGTGAAACCAGAGAGAGAGAATGTCCTGTCTAATACACAACCTGGAATCTCACTGAATTTAAAGGTACTGTATGTGGCTGTTTTTGTTATTGTTGTAGTTGTTGTTTCTTGTTTGTGGCCCTAGGGAATCAAATCATGTTGTCTCTCATAGTGATTCTCAAGCTGGGGAGCAAAAATGATTTAGATGATGAAAATTTCTGCCATATGAAATGTCTCTCAGGCTGTTTTAATCAAACAAAACAACCCAATAATGATATATAAAGGCTGATTTGTTATAAATATAAAAAGATTGAGAAGCACTGTCAGAGCATCTTATACCAAGTCACATAATATCCCATTGTTCTTTAATCTTTGCTTTTTTAACTACAATTTCAAGCATACTGTAACACTTCCATCACTTCCCTTACCTGCAGTGCAGTTTGTTTGATTTGATTTGATTTGATTTATTCTTTCAAGCATGTAAAGACAGTTGATATGTCAACACACATAATTTTACACATATCCAACAAATGCTAATCCAATATCAATTTGCTTATACCTAGTACATGCTTGAATGGAGTAGGAAGAAGTCAGACTTATCCAGTCCTACCCCATGAATACAGCAGACAAGAAGGATCTAATGGTACTTACTGATCTCTGGTCAGGTTCAGGTGATGAGCCCTTCTCTGCAATTCTTCTCCTGTAAGACAGAGTCCAGAATTATTTCTGAAAAACAGTTGCTATTTTTAAAAACATATCATCATGTTTAATGTTAATATCATAAAGCACAGACCACACAATTCCTCCTGAACTCCACATTTTTAAAACCTAAATTCCTTAGATTTCTCTAGATCTTACAGTGATACTTCTCTGTCAGCAACAAAGTGCATTTAAATTACGATTTTACTACATATCATCTCATAATACTGAGGAATAGTGAGAGTGATGAGTACATGAACTTATTCTTCAGGTGGCACAACAAAATCCATTGCGACCAACATTGGGGTTTGCTAAATCTACTGTATGGCAACTGTGTCAAGTTTCACTTTTCTGTAGTATATGAAACAAGATCTGAAATTCATTCATATGACTCAAGTGCCTATTTTGAGACGTACTGAATCGAAGAGTAATATATGATGTGTCGCTACCTCCTTGCTAACAGGGCACTCATCTCCTCCATGAGCCCTCCTCCTCCAGGCAGAGGGCCGTTGCCTCTGGCTTCAGATTTGGCCCCTCCAGCCCCTGGCATGGCTGCTGCCAGAGCGGCCGCCGCCTAAGTGGAACGAAATTTATTGGATATTTCAAACTTTTTTAACAAATAAAAAACTGAATAATTGGGCGTGCAAAATTATTCAGCCCCTTTACTTTCAGTGCAGCAAACTCTCTCCAGAAGTTCAGTGAGGATCTCTGAATGATCCAATGTTGACCTAAATGACTAATGATGATAAATAGAATCCACCTGTGTGTAATCAAGTCTCCGTATAAATGCACCTGCACTGTGATAGTCTCAGAGGTCTGTTTAAAGCGCAGAGAGCATCATGAAGAACAAGGAACACACCAGGCAGGTCCGAGATACTGTTGTGGAGAAGTTTAAAGCCGGATTTGGATACAAAAAGATTTCCCAAGCTTTAAACATCCCAAGGAGCACTGTGCAAGTGATAATATTGAAATGGAAGGAGTATCAGACCACTGCAAATCTACCAAGACCTGGCCGTCCCTCTAAACTTTCAGCTCATACAAGGAGAAGACTGATCAGAGATGCAGCCAAGAGGCCCATGATCACTCTGGATGAACTGCAGAGATCTACAGCTGAGGTGGGAGACTCTGTCCATAGGACAACAATCAGTCGTATACTGCACAAATCTGGCCTTTATGGAAGAGTGGCAAGAAGAAAGCCATTTCTTAAAGATATCCATAAAAAGTGTCGTTTAAAGTTTGCCACAAGCCACCTGGGAGACGCACCAAACATGTGGAAGAAGGTGCTCTGGTCAGATGAAACCAAAATCGAACTTTTTGGCAACAATGCAAAACGTTATGTTTGGCGTAAAAGCAACACAGCTCATCACCTTGAACACACCATCCCCACTGTCAAACATGGTGGTGGCAGCATCATGTTTTGGGCCTGCTTTTCTTCAGCAGGGACAGGGAAGATGGTTAAAATTGATGGGAAGATGGATGGAGCCAAATACAGGACCATTCTGGAAGGAAACCTGATGGAGTCTGCAAAAGACCTGAGACTGGGATGGAGATTTGTCTTCCAACAAGACAATGATCCAAAACATAAAGCAAAATCTACAATGGAATGGTTCACAAATAAACATATCCAGGTGTTAGAATGGCCAAGTCAAAGTCCAGACCTGAATCCAATCGAGAATCTGTGGAAAGAACTGACAACTGCTGTTCACAAACGCTCTCCATCCAACCTCACTGAGCTCGAGCTGTTTTGCAAGGAGGCATGGGCAAAAATTTCAGTCTCTCGATGTGCAAAACTGATAGAGACATACCCCAAGTGACTTACAGCTGTAATCGCAGCAAAAGGTGGCGCTACAACGTATTAACTTAAGGGGGTTGAATAATTTTGCACGCCCAATTTTTCAGTTTTTTTATTTGTTAAAAAAGTTTGAAATATCCAATAAATTTCGTTCCACTTCATGATTGTGTCCCACTTGTTGTTGATTCTTCACAAAAAATTACAGTTTTATATCTTTATGTTTGAAGCCTGAAATGTGGCAAAAGGTCGCAAAGTTCAAGGGGGCCGAATACTTTCGCAAGGCACTGTATGCATATTACTATCACACCATTTCTTTATCTTCTCAAGTTCCTGTGAAACCTGTCCAGAGAGTTGCTGTAGGTTTTCACCCGATATATAAAAACTTTCAGTTAGGGTTTTGAGCATAGCAGGTGAAAATGGAACAAGTCTTCCCCATTAAATAGCTCTCTCTGTTAAATGTAGCCTCTATTTTGTGACAAAAATAAGCGCTCACTGTGAATAATTTCTGGGGTGGTGATATCTTGGGTGTGTGCATTTTGTGTGCACAGTTGGCGATGTGTGAGCTGTTGATTTTGTAGTTGTGGGTGGGGGGCTGGGAGGGTGCCTCCTTTTTTCACGCTATCTTAAAAAGAGATTTGCTGTGTTGCCATGGCAACCCTGCACACGCTGAGCTGTAGTGAACTGGGGTGGACGGTCTCATCTGGTCTGACCACGATGGTTCTCTGATCCAAATCTGCACACTGCTCACTCAGTGGAATTATGAGCATCCCAGCTAGTCCCTGGTTCTCCTGCACTCACATTACCAGACCCACTGAGCATTAACTTGTTTTAACTCTTAACTAAGTTTTAAGCTCATTCAGATAACTGCAGTGACACAAAGTTAAGGAGGAAGTGACACCTCTAATATCATCTAACTTGGCACTGTCTTTCCCAGCAGGGGAAATGTGAGGAGATGAGCACTTTACTCCCTCTGGCGGTGAGTTGCAGCAATTACCTCCTATAACTGAGCTGTGTGCTCTCGGGTTGCATCATGGCCTGTAACACTCATGCAATGTCTTTGTTAAACCCACAGGTGTCAGTGAGTGAGTGCTCATTACCTCCAGCAGCAGAAAAGGTATTTGTGAATTTCAATAATTGCTGAGAAATTGTTCTGTATTGTTCTCGTATTTCAGTATTAGCTTTTAAAACATTCTAGTGCTCTTAGAATACATTCTAGACGTTTTATTTAAAACAAAGAATAGTTTATTTTCTATTGTCAGACACATTTTAAAACAGAGGTTCCAAGCAAGGTGTGATTAACAGCATAGTGATTCACAGTTTAGCTCTTTGAAATGTGGCTTTAGATTGCCTGCGTGTCTCCTCATGGCGTTCCCACCCTCTGTGAGTAACAGGAAATGGTGGTTAGGCCAGCTGTCCTTTCACTCCCAGCCTCTATGCAGATCATCTTTCTCCCAGCATTCTCTCTCTCTGCGCTTGGGCTCGTCTGTGCTGCCGCACCCCTCATAGCTCTCTCCGGGGAACAGCTGAACTGAACTGTCCTCCCACTGGCTCCCTCATCACTCCAGTCTTGGGTTGTCTGGGGGAGTAGGCTCTCTATCTCCCCTTGCTTTCTTTCTTTTTCTGTTTATGTGCAAGCAAATGTATGTGTGCGTGTGTGTGCAGGTGACCCGAGCTGTGAGAAAGGCTGAATCACTGAGGCAAGGCAGGATTTCTGGACTGCCCTAGAACAGATGGTTGATGAACTTGATCAGGGAATTAAAACACCAGAGATAGAGAGTGCGTCAGTCGCAGATGGATGGGATTGTGGGATAGTCTCCTGAGGTTTGGACGCGTGAGCTCTCCTCTGTTCTCAGTTTTTCCCTTTTCCCTCTTTGCCACAGAAGGAAATGTCTCTCCCTCACTTCTCATATCTAGACTCTTTATATCACAGGCCCCAACACATCTCTGGCCAACCCATGTTGATGTGGCAATGAACATCAACACCTTAGAAGGTTCGCCCTGTTCGACAGCCAAGAATTCACAACCTAAGCCTTCCCTTAGGAGAGTCATTATTTTGTTGAATGCATTATTTGCAGTTTGAATGATTTGCTCCTGGAAACAGGAAAAGGGGGCTGGTTTGGTGCTGCAGATGCACTGTAGCGGTGGCTGTTGCTAGTGCTGCTGCGGGTTTTCTCCAGTTGATTTAGTGAGGGAAGGAGTCAGTCTGTGAGAGGAGGAGAGGGAGAGATTGTTGATTAAGAAGGCGTAGATCAGGAAGGAAGATTAGCGAGGCAGCTTGATTTTCAAGTCACCTTATAATTTTCTCTCCACACGTTCTTAAACTCGTAATCAGTGGTCATAGTTCTGTGTGTTTCATTAGGGTGCAGTGTAGTCAATGGACAGCTATAATTTGGTGAACCATTTATCCAATGATTTAATCAAACATGACAGTAATTCCACTGTATGTGAATTAGCTGTCAATACTGATCGCACTCTCCTGTCTTCTTTTGTCACTCTTCCCTCTACAGCCCGAGGTGGTGTCACCCAGTGTGACTGAGGAGAAGTTGTTTCTTCAGTCCTCCATCTGCTCCAGGCCTCCCATGAGAACTAGTGCTGTCAAAGTGAGACCGGCTTCTGCAAATCCGGCACCAGGCTCTGTCAACACGAGACACGACCTTGCAAATCTGAGGCTGCTCTCTGCCCAATCACTCCTTTCCTCCAGCCGCACTGTCAAAATAGACTCTGGAACAACAACAACCACCAAAAGTGGGCTGCAGTCACAGGAGCCTCAGAAGCCCCAGGTGTCATATGGTGATAAAGGTAAGTGTGACTAACATCATGAGTAAGGGTACGAGTTGAATCTAATGTCAGAATAAACAGATGAAAAAAATGTATTATTAAGCATTTGTTGGTTGGTTATTGTTCACAGTATAACTAAAAAAGTAATGAATGGATTTGGATTACATTAATTGGAGGTAAGGTATGGCGCACATGAGAATCCATGAGGTTTTGGTGCTGACCTGGACCATCATGCGGATCCAGGAATTTTTTTAAAGGAATCTTCACTATTGTGAGATAGGACCAATTTCAGAATTTTGGTTCTGAGCACAAAAATTGCTCAATAACATCCACATAAAATCTACCACACATCAATATATGAATATATCAAACTAATAATGAAATCAATGTGATTCCAAATGCTAGCTGTAAGTGAGGGTCAAACTATTATCAAATATTGCTATTAGGTGTAATGGCATTTTGGGGAAACTGCCTTGGCAGAGGTTTGTGCTCTCTGAGTGCTGCTCTCCTTTAATTCACAGATGTGGATGACAAACTGAGTCTACAGTATTGTAAATACCTTACATGACAATGTCCACAACAAGACAGCCCTTTTCCACTGCTTCTTCTCTGAGAGTAATAATGGCAGTGGAGAGCTGAGCAGGACCAGTATGAACAAAGCTCATAGTAGATAGGCTTCTCAGTGCTGCAGCAAGGAAGAAGGATTTATTTCCCCAAACCTAATGTGCTGGCCAAATAGTGCCTCAGCCCGCTGAAATCTTTATGGACTGGCAGAGTAAAAAGCAGCTAGCCTGGGGGTGGGTGGGGGGGGGTTACTGAGATTTGTGTCATGGTACCACATCACCCCTGCACACCTGCTTGGTTGGTAGATTCTGTATTGTAATGGCAGTGAAACTGTCAATAAACTCTCTAGACTGCACTGATATGCATGGTTGTTTAACCAAATGAAGTCTGATGCTAGTGCACAGTGATCGCTGTCCACTGATCACTGACCCATTAGAGAACTATTTAATAATGTTTTATGTAATGTGGGCTGTAAAGGAGCAGACCCCCCCCCCCTAAAAGCATCCTGCAGGCGGGAACAAATATTCAGTTCATATCTGTGATGTGAAAATTAAGTTACTTGTTTTGATGATTTATCTGCATTGTTTTGGATATACTAAGAGATGCATGAGAAGCAACACCACCAGTTTATACCTTATGAACTACTCAGTCTTTACTGGAACTTGCGTTGTATTGCTTGTGTTGTCTGGCAGCCTTTGCTGTCATGAAGACAAGTAAGAATGGGTAGCTTGATGGGAAAGTTAATATTAACTGCACCCGTCAAGTGTCACATTTAAACTAGTTTTCACATTTTATTTAGTTTTTCACAAACCAGTGGGATACTGTGGCCCACTGGCTCCTACAGACGTCTAGTCTGGACACAGCACCCAATTTCATAAACTGACCAAACACTCAATCACCATACAGTGATCCAGTTATGCAGAAAAGTGAGAAGTGGGGTGAAGTTAGCACCATCCAGTGGAAAACAACGAGACTGTTGTAAAGAGTCCATTTGGATAGAAAATCTCATCTCCATAAGGTCCCTCTGCTGGAAAAAGTTCATCCTACATCTGAGTTAAGAGATACTGTATATTCATGCACATAAACAGTACCTTGTTCTAAGAACGTGTTTGAGATTTTCTGTTAGGAAACAGCGACAACAAAAGCATTTGCAGGTAGAGCTGAGTGATATCACTCGCACAAAAAGCCAAAGTCATTCTCTCTGTTGTCGATCATAAAGAGAAAAAACACTTCCATATGGACGCAACTGAAATATAAAGGCATCACTGATCTTGATGCAAGAAAACAACTTTTTCATATTTGAACAGTGATTGTGAGAGGTCATTTCCACGGTTACTGTAACTAGTGTAGTTTGAGATGAATGTGGAATCAGATAAATGATCAGGTTAACTTCATACTGTCAGATAAAGTAAGTGTAGACCCCCTGCAGTCTCCCAGTATAATGACACAGTGATGGATAGCTCCTCAAGGTTGAGTGTCTTTGCATTCGTTTGCCTCCAGGTTATCCACCACTTGTTGAAGACGGCAAAATTGACAAAAAGATCAATCCTAAAACTGTTTCTGCAGATTTGTCTCCCTGGCTTTAGTGTCTGGTTCATTGTGAACACTTCTGGTAGTCCATTTTAGATTTTGGAGGAAATCTCACAACAAGCCAGACACAAGAGAGCAAAGAAGCTCCTCACAATGTCGTCAAAAGAAGAGAATACTGGAAATATTTGTGAACTCATGTTCGCACATACCAACTGAGCTAGTCTGAGCTGAACATAGAATATCACAATCAAATCAAATTTCTCGTTTAATGCTGCAAGTAAGAAATCTGTTTGGGCTCAGAGCATTTAAAGTGATTTAGCCGTTGAATCAGGAACAGTTTCACAAAACCAAAAAATACAATTCCAATACATTTTGGTAGCACGGGCGTGTTAATGTTTGTGTGCCTGCGCCCACATTAGTGGCTGGATATGAGATCAGTGGGCAATGCCAGAGCAGCATACAACAGATGAATGGAGGGAAGAGGAAAAAAGGGAAAGGGAAAGGAACAGCTGGTGTGGTGGGAGTTAAGGTGGGCTGAACACAGTGCTGAATAAATGTGTCTTGACTCTGAACAAAAAATACTGACAGTGTCTGTCTTTGACAATGGCAGGAAGCGTGTTCCAAAGGGAGGAGGAGGCAAACTAGGATAAGTCTCATGCTTCAGCTGTTTTCTTTTAAATGGGAGTAATGACAAGGATTTCTGCATCCTGTGAGCAGTGACTGTGGCCCACGCAATATTTGTAGAAGATGAAATTAATAATCTGCCGTCATGCCTTTAGCCACTGAAGAAAGACTAAACTTGTTGTGACCTCCTGAGTATTACACTTGAGAACTTAGAATAGTGGCAAATAGTAATAGCTGTTTTGGTACAGGGTGAGGTGGTTAGCGCTGTTGCTTCACAGCAAGAAGGTTCTGGGTTTGAGCCCTGGCCGACCCAACGCCTCTCAGTATGGACTTTGCATGTTCTCCCTGTGCCTGCATGGGATCTCTCCGGGTGCTCCAGCTTCCTCCCACAGTCCAAAGACATGCAGCTTTGGTTGACTGGTGACTCTAATAGCCCATAGGAGTGAGCGTGAGAGTGTGTGTGGTTGTTTGTCTCTATGTGTCAACCCTGTTATAGACTGGCAACCTGTCCAGGGTGCACCCCGCCTCTCACCCAATGTCAGCTGGGATCGGCTCCAGCCCCCCGTGACCTTACTCAACATAATTGATATAGATAATGGACAGATGGATGTTTTGTTACACCAGAGAGGACAATAAAAGTTTAAGTATGGTCAAAAAATGTCAGGAATACAACATGCAGAATAAGTAATCAGATTTAGTTTTTAATTTTATTTTTGCAGTTTGAATTGCAGCAGCCAGGATAGCTGAACTTTAGAACTTATTGCTGTATGTTTAAATTTCAACATGTGCATAAATTCCAAGTAATATTTCCCCTAACATTAGCATTAATGTAAGAGGTACAGTAGTCTACAGCTGAACCTAGACATGCAGAAATGTGTTGTGTTAGTGTTTTGTGTGTGTCATGATTTGAGCATATGTTCATGAGCATGAAAGTGTCAGTCTCCAGCAGCTGTCAGTATATGTTCTTTTGTATGTGTGTGTGTGTGTGTGTATGTGTGTGTGTGTGTGTTCATGTGTATAAACCTTTCTCTGTCTGTTGGTCAGCTTTCCTCTTCTCTCTCTTCACCTTCAGAGAGAAGGACACGCATTCCAGTGCTGCTTCCCGACTCTAGCCCTGGGCGACTCTCAGCCAGAGCTGATAAGTGACAGGGGCCCCAGCTACCACGTAGGAGGGCCCCTCCCTTGCTGCTATGCACACACACACACCTCCTCTACTCCCTGCCCCTCAGTCCACAGACATGTTGCTTGGGAATTCTGCCCTCTGCCCTACTTCTGCCCCCCCACATCCCCACCCGAGCACCCCCTCCTCTCTTTCTGCCGGAGATGTGGAGGTCTTTAAAGAGATAGATTAGTCTTTAATTTTTGTGGTAGCCTGGTCAGTGACACTGCTTCCCGCCCCCTCCTCTTTGTCCTCTATGTACATTTACAAGTTGAACTGAGTGTGAAGAGAGGCTTCCAAAGGCTGAAACAACACATTAATCAATCCTGACAAATGATTTAATGTAGAGATCCTCTTTGAAATAGATGTTTTCATATGTAGCTTTAATGACTGTTTCTGCTGACAGAACTAAGCCTGCAGCTGCTGAATAGAGTTTCAGGCAGGTGTGGGGTCTGAGCATTTTTTGGGTGTGTTAAGACAGGTTAGTCAGGTTACTTGTGGGAAGGTATTTGGGTTTTGCTTCAAAACAAATTCTCAGATGGTACATATAGCTACATATATTTATTTTATTTCTTTACAGCAGACCAAGTCCAAAACATCAATTCTCCCTCTCCTTCTCTTTGTCTCTTTGTGTCTTTATTAAGCATTCAACTCAGACCTGCACCAAGGCTCTGAGCTCAAAAAACTCTCTGACCATGAGTGCGTATGTGCCTGTGTATGTGTTTGTGCGTATCTGTGCGTGTGCACTCAGTGCGTGCCTGAATGTGTGTCAGCCTCAATTGCTGGATCCTATCCAAGGTTTCCGTGGTGACCACACAACACAACGAGACAATCAGAGGCAAGCCCACGCAGCGCGGCGAGAGGACATTAGCACAGGAACCGTGGGTCAGAGGGCAGAGGAAGGCAGGGCAAGATAGGAGGGAGAAGAAGATGAAGAGGAAGGTGGAGGGAGGTGTTAGAGCCAGAAGGAGAGGGGCGGGAGAGAGTGAGGGTGAGAAGAGAAAGGGTAGTAAACAACAATAAACAATAACACGAGCTTAAAGGCTACTCCAGGTCTTACACTTTCATGCCTGCAAGACAGCAAGAGCTTTAAAGGTTTCCTCGCCCCAGGAGTGCCTGTGTGGTTTTGGCTGCACCCTACCTCTGTCTGTGTGTGTATGACTGCTATGCTGTGGTTTTAGTCAGAGATGGCTGCATGCGTGACTGGATCTATGAGTAGGAGGGCTGTGCAAGCGTGTATGTTTGTGTGTGTGAGAGAGCATGCACGGACCTGAATGTAACGTGAGATTGTGCGTCTGTCTTTTGAAATTCAGCTGTTAGAGATGGTGTGTACACTTGTGCATGTTTTCACTTTATTTGGTGCGTATGTGTGTGTGAACGTATATGCGTCTGCAAACGTGCACGCTGTTGCTCTCACATATCTCTGTCCCTCGGGGATGGCGCTAAAAATATGTGGCTCCTCAAGCCTTCTGGTGTCTGAGCAGCGTCTGTCTGCTCTCCATTGCTGTCCCTGTGGCCCTCCCTCCCCTTCGTTACTCCTGTTCCCTCTGTTCCTCCCTCAATTACACCCTCTTCCAAGCACAGTACCTCAGCAAATACACACACACACCTACACCCAGCTGTGTCCCTCCTATACTTCTACTGAGAACGACCTCTGCTCAGTCAGTGTGGGATAAAGGGAGGCAAATGAAAATGAGGAAAAATATAGAAAAGAGTGAAGAAAGATTTAGGCACAGTATTTGGAGAACAATCAGGTAACGTTGCAAGGAAGGATTTCTGCTTAGAGGTATATATATATGTTGAATGTATATGTTTCACTGAAAAAAGAATACATCAACTTAGACTGATTTTCACCTGGATTTTATGTTCCTGTGCTCCCATAACGTGTTGCATTTCCTGCTGCAACAAATCTCTGACCATTGTAGTTTACAGTAAACCCTCTTTGACAGGCCCAGCCTTGAAATTCTATTTATAATATAATAAAAATATAATATACAGTGACAGGAAAATGAGAAAAAGTACAAAAAGTTATGATTATGTACTAAAGTCCCTAGTTTATTCAGAATCTTAATGAAGTAGATATTTGTAGTATATACATATATAGTAGATACAGAGAAGAGCAGTTGAAGGAGACTGTGAGATAAATGTCAAATATCCATCCATCCATTTTCTAAACCGCTTAGTCCCAAACGGGGTCATGGGGGGCTGGAGCCAATCCCAGCCAGCTGCGGGCGAGAGGCGGGGTACACCTTGGACAGGTCGCCAGTCCATCGCAGGGCTAAATGTCAAATAATAAAGTTACAAAAAAGCTTTGAAGTATTCTCCAAGCTATATTTTTTAAATGTGGAGTTGTGTATCATTGTTTTTCCCCCATATGTCTGAGTTCCTAAGGAAATCTCATTCTCGTTCTTTCAGATATTGGTGCATCAGAAGAATCTCAGAGGGCTGCCACATTGGATGCCTGGTCACTTGGGAGAAGAGGAACCTTGTCGGGACGTGGCCGAGTGGCTCAGCTGATGAAAGCCTTTAGTACCGAAAACACTACGAACCCCACACAAACCCCTTCTCGTGGTATCAAACCTCCTCTCCCCACCAAGCCTAGTCACTTGCATCTAACGACCACACCTACTGTCAGGTAACCCGTACACACTGAACCACCAGCAGCCACCCAGCTTCATGTGTCCATGCTATTTAAGGAAAGCTACACCGGACACTGTTGGACACCTAATGCAGTGCCTCACCCACTGGGCTAATGGGAAATGGTAATGTTCACGCTGTTGCCACAACTCCCAAAGCACAGCAATGGAAATGCTTGAATGTAATGGTTTCCTTTTATATTTGGATGCTGCAGTACTGTAAACACTCTTTGTGGGAAGGAAGTTCCAAAGCAGTTGATTGCAATTGAATACTCTTTTTGAATAACAAACAATTCTTCTACCTTTCATGTATTTGCCAGGAAATTGATGGCTATCATATGTATTCACTTGTTGTTGATGCTTTCCATTTTGTGTAATGCTGGAAAAACACACTTTCACAAACACACACATTTTTGAGCTCGATTCACAAAGTCTGCACACAGAATATTGTTTACTTACAAATACAATTATTTTCATCACTTATGAAGCGGTTTGCATTAGCTCATGTGCAGACATGTGTGAGGAAGTTATTTTTCTTTTGATTTTTTTTTAACAAAAAAGTGGGGTAGGCTTAATGGGGTGACATTAGGTACAGTTTCCTCCTTCATCTTACTCTCCTCCTTGGGAATAGTATATGGTTGTTTATTTGTCACAATGCAATGAACATCTCCCCCTGCCACCTGGCAGGAGCCTCGCTGCGACCTGGTGTGGACCAATGACAGTGCCAAATGCCTCATCTGTCACTCCCAGTGGATCAAATCCTGGCATGTTGGACAGTCACTGCCAATAATCCAACTCTGAGTTACTTTTCTACATTTTTTCCATATTAGTTTTGATTTGTGTGGGGCTTTTTTTTCCACATTTGCTATACAAAGATGTTTTGTAATGGGATATTTAACACTATTCTCACTTGTAAAATGAGTTACACCTTTATCTTTGGTGTCATGTTTGTATGGTGTGATCAAAGAAACAATAAAATTATGAAACATTTGGTATGTTAAATCTCTTCCTCTGTTTATGTCACTAACTTCTATCTTGTAACTTGCTAGCCCTGATTTGCACAACGCAACCTGCAACACAGGCAGGCTGTACAGTTTGGAACTAGTTCACTGAGAATATGTGTAATTTTTGAATGTCCAGCCACTGCATGCTTCACCAATGCCAATGTAAAATTTTTCATTTGAATTTCAACAGGGCTGCCCACCCACCCTCAAGCTTGTTATTTCCGTGCTCAGACATTTTTTTGCTTAATTTCCAGTAAAAATGCTTTCCAAGCTTGCGAATAACATTTAAATGTTTGCCACTGCCAAAATTATGAGGCATATTTTCACATTTGTATCTGTGATTTCCATTGCAAATTGCAGTTACCTCAGCTAATGTTTGGCAGCTGGCTAATCTGTTTAGAGGAAAATCTCCGCTGTAACAAATAAGCTGAAGAAAACCAACACACCTAAACTGTATACACTGATGCATCACTCAGTGATTAATAATGGTGTGAGAAATGCCTTCTGCTGCTGTAACGTATCTTCATTAACAACATTTAGACAGCAAGCGTTTGTCTCTCATTTATCTGGCAGAATAAAGTCAATTTTATAAATTTCATTTGGTCTTGAGGTGCAATGCACCTGTGTCAAAGGAGCGAAAGGATTAAAGTTTAAATTGATAGAAATTTAAGGCGAGAGTTATATAATTGCAAAATGAAGCATTTCCTACTTGTAGATGGCCCTTCAAAGGAGATATGATGAAAAGCAACATCCATACATATGTGCAAACACATTAACGTGTATACAATCAGATATAGCAAGACAGAGAGAGCAGCGGTGTTTCATGGCACTACAATGGTAACAATAAGCCTGTAATGCAATACCCTGTTACAGTACAGTGGGGTACATCAATCACTGTGTTCTCTACAATAGTCAATTGTGTTGAGATGTTCAGAAGACAGCCGTTCATCAAGACTCTTTCTTTTTTCAGCCAGTTGCATTCATAAACACAAACACAAAGTATCATCATCATCGTTCTATTTAGTATTTTCTTTTTTTTTTATCACAATGAATGGGTAAGTGTTCTCCATCTGGAACCAGATGTGCCTCTGCAGGGGCCTCATATCAGACCCTAAAAGAAGTTCCTCTTTGGCTTTTGTTGTTTTCAAGAACACCTTGTGAAGACAAATGGCTGCCTTGATAAATGTAACTACAGTTGTGAAGCATGTGTGCCTTAACTTGTGTTTTGCCTCACTCTTGCAGAAAAATGTCATAGAAGACAAAGAAGGGGAAATAGTCCCATTGAATGTAATTATTAATGTAGTTGTACATTAATATTAAAAAATGTCAGAGCTCATGCTTCATACAATATATATGTTATTTTGTATTAAACTACTGTTAGTCAATATGGTAGCGTACACAGTAGGTCAAACTTCACTTGTGCTTGATGTACATCTAAAAATGTTTAGAATGTGTAAAAGGTTCCTTGAGTAAAATGCTAACATACCTATTAGCATATGCTAAGACAACTAATTTTGTCTAAGGCTGTTTTAATACAGTTGAAAAAGCACGACTACTGTACACTTGACCTACATGTAGTATCTGTGTCATTTCACTGCTGAAGTCATAAGACTCTGGAGGCAAAGCACGCATTGAAAACAATGTGCTGCTCTCCCACATACACATGGATCTTGTTTTATCTGTGTGGGCACCATTGTCACTATTAGATTGATGTTCACTTGTAAAAGGTGCATTGGACAAAGAGCCTGTAGGAAGCCCACATGTCTCAGTGCACACTGTTTATAATCAAATTTATAGAGGGCTGTCCATCTTGAAGACTTATAGCATACTACATCATGAGACATATAACTGCACACACACTGTAGGTGCTTGTGCAACATGCTGAAAAATGCTGAAGCTGGCAACTGTGCGATACCGCTTAGATCTCTGTATTCCAGTGAGCCCAACAATGGCTCTGGCTGTTCTCTGATGGAGCAGAGACATCGTTGAGCAGTTTCAAGGAGATATCTGTGGCGAGTCCCTTGGTATGCCCCCCACCCCCCACCCCACACACGTCTCCTCTTCATCCACTGAGGCTGGCCGCTGCTGTCGTCAGGGCCCTCCAACGGGAGATTAAAAAAAGAGACAGCTTTTCTCTCCTCACAGCAGAGACGGACGCCTGTTCCTCTCTTTTTTCCCCCCGCCTCACTCACTTCACACCCATAGAGGGGGAAGTGAATGGGGAAGAGAGGGAAAAAAATTGCAGTGTGGAGGAAAGCAAGAAAACTAAACTGTGCTGTGGCGCTCCACCACACCACCAATAACCGCCCCACTCCTTCTCCTCCTCCTCCACCATCAGCCCTATCCACAGCACCCCCAATAGAGAGAGAAAGAGCGAGAGAGGAGAAACGAGAGGGGGGCCGGGGCCATGTGATACGAAGAGCATGTGGGCACAGCTTCACCCCCAGGCAGAATGAACGGGGGCCTGCTGTGTCTCTCCTGCATGATTAATCTGGCTGAGGGGCAGGAGGACTGCCACAGCCCTGCCTGCATTAACTCCCTACTCTCCAGGTCCACATGAAAACACACACACACACACACACACACACCAACTAAAACACCAGCAGTAGACCCATGGTCAGACACAGGTTGATGCGTGTGTGTGAGCAGCTAATAAAGAATAGGGACTGTCACTGAAGTAGATTCCTATTGAGGTATCAGATTCTGGCCCCATTAAGTTTAACTGTGTACGTGTCTTTTGTCAAGGCCTGCATCTCATTGTCATTTATGCACTGACACAACACCAAACTGTGAAGAGCACCATGATGTGACGCCAGTCAGCAGTGTTGGTTTTTAGGTAATTCTGGGTGTCTGTGACTCATCCTCTCATGTGACCTCTGTTTCCCAGGCAACATTGTGGATGTTTGTTGGTGCCGGTCTTGTCTGTTGTGTAATTCATATGGTGCAGATGGTCCAGGAAATGTGGCTTACTACTTACTTCAAAATTCTCCCAGACATAGAGTATCTGGCATGTGATGGTCAAATTTTCAAATCGCCATGACAGCTTCGGAGGGTTGCACAGCAGGCCTGTCATATTGTCTCACAGTATTACACTCAGCTAATGTAGACGTGATACCAGAAAATAATATACAGTATACTGTACTGGTCCCTCCCACAGCTGGAAGGAGTGATTTCTTCCACAGACTGTCCTGGAATGGTCTAGCCCTGAACCACTGTGGTACAGGAAATGTTGCAAGAACTGGGTATTGTGCAACAGTGGAGACCAAGCATCAAAAGGCAGGCAGAGGGTTAACATCCCGCAGTCCACTCCACATTAACTGGAAAGGAGTGAAGTGTCAAGCATGTTTTCACCACAGCGAGACGGTCAAAACTCTACCCCCACCTCCTCCCACTGACCAGTTACACCTCAAACCTCTCACAGCCATGACCAAATTATTTTCCAGCCTCCCGAGATTTGCCATGCCAGACAAAAATCTGCAGAACACGTCTTGATTCACTGAACAAGCAAAGTCAGCTCCTCTTGTCTCTCAATGTCTTTCTGCCACCACCAAGAAAACAGGCCTTCATTTTCACCAACTTGGCCTCTGTTGTGATAACTCTTTGTGTGTTTACTTGACAGATGTGACATGATGCAAACCAAACAAGTTGCCTTTCTGTTTACTTTCTTAATCTAAATAATGATTGTTAAAGTGACCTGTACTGCAAGAATTAAACGAATAAATACAAATACAGGTATACAGGTGTTCTGTTATGAAGCAGTGGAATGAAAGTATTGAATAAGCGACAGAGACGAGGACAGGGAGGAGTATAGGACAGAAAGAGGACTGAGGCTTGGTGATTGAGAGAATAAGTAGAATGAGAGTAGAATGAGAGTGAGGAGAGACAGAACGAAGGAGGGAGAGAGAAAATAAGCCCCACCAGTGAGCAGGCCACACAGCCCTGCCAAACTGCCTGAAAAAAAAGCCCCCTCTGTTTTATTTATAGTGCGCTGTATCCATGGCAACCAGAGAGGTCAGGCAAGCTGGGCCTGCGCTTCACCCTGCTCTGGGGATTAGGATTTCACAGAGGTTCTCAGATGTGAGGAAGGTGGGCTAAAGCGGCTCACTGCTCGCCAACGCAGCCCTCCTGTCTTTTGGTGAAGCCTGGGCCTTTCGAGGGAGAGCAGCAGAGAGTCATGGGAATACTGTGGGAACAGTGGTTTGTGGTGATGGGGTTGGGAGGAAGGAGACTAGCATGAAGGGGAAACACACACATATTAGCAGTTGCATTCAGGGGCTCTTTTGATGAGGTGCTTTCTGTCACATGAAGGCTTATTGGAGCTTGTTCTTTTTTTACTGGTTTGTTTCTTATAGTAGAATTATAAAAGGTCATGCAAGGTCATGGGAGATGTTCTCTTTTGATAAGATACATTAAACTTTTCTTCAATTAATATTTCTTGTATAAAAATACAAGAGAATGATTAGGGAAAAAAACTGATACTTGAAATTAACAAAAGAGTATTGGGGGGTGTTTCATCGCAAGAAAGACTCTTTCCAAAACAGCTAAGCCAGCTGGAATAAAGTACTGGGATGAGAGAAGCAGAGAGAGGTAGCATGAGAGTGAAGGAGTTAGAGAAGAGATGAAAAAAGCTGATTGCCCTCCAGGAAATGCATGGTGTGACTACAGCAGAGACCTCCAGATTCCTCCTGGGGCAGAGGACGTGCGTTGCTAGGAGATGGTTGTTGGGCTGGTGTTGCCATGCGTGGATGCTGTTGCCTGCCATGCTCCGATGTGCAGGAGGACAAGGATTCAATACTCTTTCAGGGAGTATGTGTGAGGTGACAATTTAAGCGCCATGGAGAAAAATCCAGCAGCATCATCAGAGATTAGTAATGGCTTCCCCTGTCTCTAAGGGGCAACCTCAGCACCTGGGTCACAGGGCCAGCAGAGCAGTTGTCCCTCTGGACCTATGACCAATCCAACATTTGTGGTTGCCTGGAATAAATGTTACAGGCACATGATCCATGTCACTTCCTCAGAGGTGATCATTTTGTCCTCCTTAGAACTGAGTATGGTTCATGAGGGGGATGGATAGTGCAAAGGAAACAAGGCATTCGAATGGCTTGGAAATGTACTACTGGCTAGGGGCTTTGTTGTTAAAAAGTGGAATACTGAGGCTTGGCAGAGGAAAAGATAGCCTGGTTTGTATCAGTAGCACTGGTTTATATGATGCTCAGTTTAGATTGGAGTAAAACATACCCAAGTACGGTAAGTTAGACAACTTCTGAAGCTTATATATTGTGAAATGCCCGTCAGTACCAAGCATACACTTCCAGCAACTCAACATAGAGACAAAGCAGTAGTATCAACACTAGGTTCAAAGGTCAGGGATCAATGATCGCACTTATTTAGGTTGCAGAAAAATGTTCCCACATACATGTACACACAGATTAAGAGAGGGGGCTGTTCATTCAATAAAATAACCAGTGAGATGAGCAAAACCCCTTTAATAAATAACCAACTATTTGGAGATGAATTGCTATTACTCTTAAATTGTGTATAAACCTTACTTTTATTGTTTATTTATCAGTTCTGTACTCTGAGCTGTTTGATCAAAGAAAATACACTCCTGTAAAGCAATT
This sequence comes from Monopterus albus, assembly GCF_001952655.1. Lineage (NCBI taxonomy): Eukaryota > Metazoa > Chordata > Actinopteri > Synbranchiformes > Synbranchidae > Monopterus > Monopterus albus. The sequence continues at coordinate 128,906 of NW_018127919.1, forward strand.
ACATTACATTTTATGGCCCATCACATTTCTATTATTGAAATAAAAATGAGTCGTGAATCTTTTATTTTTTCCTCAACCATCTCAGAGTGTGTAGGTTTGCAACTGATATCTGCATTTCTTTTAATTTGGCTTTGCTTTTTTCCTGCATTTCATTGCATTCAAATCACATGATGACAACACACACTTCACAGTATAACAGCCTGAAAACTGGGAGGGCATTTATGACATGAGGACTCTGTAACTGGGGAACTAACACCAGAGTAGGATATCTGAATACCTTTGAAACAGAAAGATAACACTATTATACTTGTGTTTGGGCCTTATCAGTGATGTCAGTCTTTATATAAAGTGATGTTTAGTAGCAACATATTTACTACACTACTCAGTATGTTCACCTTATCTCTACAGCATGAGACATCCTGGTAGTACATCCCAAACACTGCACCATACTGCGACAGTGCAGATATACTATAGTGTCTTTGTGAGCAATAAGATGATGATGTACTCCAGTGATGTTTACACTTATCAGGTTCACAGGAGCTCAGTTACATTGCACATTGCTGCAAATAGGTTTTTCAGGTGAGTTAGAGTGAGTAGTGAGATGAGTCCTTCAACCCAAGCAACCAAGTTCAAGCCCTTCCACTGACTCACAGCCCACTTGCTCAAGGCTGCAGTTCTGCAGCTGGTCCTAATAGACTGCATGTAGAAGAGAATTTTACCTTCTTTATAGCCATTTCTTTTTCTAAGATGGTGAAATAGATACATGTACAGCAAACAGCTACTGTAATTGTTTGTACAAAAGCTTACTACATGAAGTTAAAAGTAATACTCAGACATATATTCCAGCTTTGCCGCGTTCAAAGGTTCATTACTTTAACCAAATAACAGACTGCACTCTCATGCACAAAACCTGAGATGTCTGTTTGAAGACTTCCACAGTTAGCATGAACACTAGTAGCCACCCTGGCTGAACTGATGAAAAACTTAAATTTCAGCAACAAAAATACAACAAAAACAGTGTTGCGGTGTGGGTCAAAGAAATAGCAACATAAAATACACAAGTAACGAGAATTGACAAGAGAAGAGTTCACAGATATTCTTAAAAACTCAAGGAGGAGCAAGGAGCTTAGGGAAACTTTGTGGAGACAAAGAGCAAAGGCACAGTAATATCCAGTTTGCACTTTCTTCTTTTGAGTGTTTCTACCCTGCTATATCTCAAGAGGTGGAAATATTTAGTGACAAGACAGACCAAAGACATTTCTATGTGTGAGTGCTCACAAGTAAAAGGGGATGAAGCAGTGGTTTTGAGTCTGAGGGGTAATGGAAATCCAGTGACTGAAATGACTGAAATACACAGTCTTCTGTGCAACAAGCCTTTTTTGAAAGTGGAGCTAATATCTTTTCTTACTAAATGCACATATCTCCATGTTAGAAATCTGATACTGCTGACAGCTCTGGCCCAGTTCTTCAGCAGTCCAAATTCACTGATTCAATGACCAACCAAAACTAATTCTGTTTATTTTTGTTTGATGTTTATTTAAATATTTTTTTCTAATTAGTTTCATACTTTTTTGGGGTACTAATATTGTCAAAGTAGTAAATGGAGGTTTACAGGGGATGAATGTTGGAATATATGTTGGAATTTTAGCATTGTTTGGCATAATTGTAATGCTGTTCATAATTAATTTGATTACACGATGTTTACAAATTTACAATTACATTTTCATATTCATTTCATATTTTGCACTAGAATTTCCAGTCCACTTTTGTATGTTGTGCAGTTGTTCATATAATATGGAGTGGAACAAATATGCTTTGATATGATTTAATGTGCTTGTTCACACAGCCTGTGTGTGGCAAATTTATTTACTGATTTAATAATATAGGAAAATGCACTGGTTTGTCTTCCCCACAATATTTTGTTGCTTTTCTCACTTGGGTAATTTTTTCCATTCAGAATAAGACATCTTGTGGCTGCATGACTGTAGAGTGAAATAACCCCTTTTCTCTTTTGAACACACTGCTCTGTGTTTTTCCTTCTCTCCAACTTTCTCATTGGTATTGTCCAAATGTTCTGTTGATGTCTCTCTCTCTCTCTCTCTCTCTCTCTCTGTTTTGCTCATTTTCCTTTTTCCTTTCCCAGCACAAGGCGACTGGGGACTTGTGTTGGTCTGTGGAGGCAGGCTGTAGCCAGCACTGTGAAGAGGCTCAACTTGGTTCTGCTCTGGTTCTGGTGCTGGCTAGCCAGCAGGCCCCCGCGGCTCAGGCCCAACTCCAGGACGGGCAGTAGTGGAACAGACAAAGGACTTCATTCTCCATAGGGGAGGTGGTGGGGGGGGGATGATGGTAGGATGAAGGGTTATGGGATGAGGAAAGCAAGAGAGGGAGGGGGGCTGGCGAGCCCGGCACAAGAGGTCTTATCCTCACGGCTCAAACACATGCCACCAGCTGCTGCCCCCTTCCTGTGCTTTCATTAAAAAGCCTCCCTGTGCTCTGCTGAGTAATCCACGTGCTTTACTGAAAAAGTGTGAGGTAAATACAGTATGTCTATCCATTTCTCTGCCTCTGCCATCTCTTTGCCTTCATTGTTCCCTCTTTCTTTCTTCCTATGATGTGCTCTGCTGGGCAGTAGAGAGAAGTTCATTCTCTGCATGGCTGTATGTGTGTGTGTGCACCTGTATGTGCGCCCATAGAGTCTGTCAGACTCTCAGTGTTTCCAGCACTCAGCCCAAAGCCAAGGCAAGCATTGCCAGAGGGAGTGCCTGCAATGTAGGGCGCCCAGCAAGCTGGACACAGGCAGAATATCAACGCCACACGGCAGACACTCCTCCCAGCAGCCCACCTGCTGACTTACGTGATCCAAATGTGAGGAGGAGGGTTGTTTGGGTGGAAAGAAGGTAGTGGGGGAGGATAGGCTGCAGGAAATTGCCAGGTAGTTTCCAGACCCACTTCCCTACGTCGCGCCCAATTAATCAGGACTACATCTGTGTTGGATGGACCTCTACCCCAAGGGGAGGAGGTGGAGCAGAGACGTTTGTGTTTTTGTCTGTATATGCACACACGTTTTGTGTTTCTGTGCATATGAGAATGAGTGTGTGTGTGCGTGCGCGTGTGCGTGCGCATGCTACCTGGGAGACTATATGGGAGAGAGTGTGTGTTTAGTGAATACTTGCCACCAAAGACAGGAGGAGGATGTTGATGCTGGGCTTATTCCAGTCTTACAGGCAAAACATGGACAACCTTCTCTGGTCCCCTCTCTGCTTCCTTGTCCATATTATTCTCCTGGTTTCAGTATCAGCTCACCCACCCCCCTCTCCCCCAGCGCATGCACACACACACATACATCCCTCTTTTCTTCGCTGGGCCTCACTGAGAAAAGGATCATTTTTCAGCACCTGTGTAGCTCAGTGCCTGTATGTTTACTTTCAGAAGCTTCTGGTACACCTGCACCTGAGCTACCCCTCCTTCTTTTATCTGTGCTCTCCTGTTTGGCTGTTATGTCTCCAGACTCTTTCCAGGTCTATTCATATAAATAACAAATGAAATGGAATCATGTGAGGGCAGTCAGTGTGTAACTTTCCACAGAGAAAACAGAAGCATCTGCTGGTTTTGGTTATTCTTGTTAGAGTCCAGTTGGATGCACTCAGACCATTTTCATATTAAATCTTTATTTAGTCAGTCATTTGTGTCAGTTTGGCTATAGGCAGGTATAAGCACATCTTGTTGTCAGTGAGGACTAAACACTGCACCAAGTAATTCTGTGCTCTAAATCAGTTGATTAAATATAGATTTGAAATTTAAGAAAATCATCTGAGTTTACACAATAAAACTCCTATAGATAACAATAAAAGTCCTATCGTGTTTTGGTGTCTATTAATGCAAGTGTGTGTGTAGTTAACCATCCTGTGTGGAGGCCTGGCATAGCGCGGTGCAGCGCAGAGTGGAGAGGAGAGACAGCTGCCCTGACAGATGCCGAGAGGCAGGACCCAACTGGGAAGCAGAGGGAGGGAGCTGGCACTGTCTCACCCCAGCGGAAACACCATAGGCTGCAGAGGAAGTGGGCAGGGGGACAAACCAGGAGCTCAGCGCATTCATGGTGAGTGTGTATCTGATCTGCTATGAGAGGACCTTGGCAGCTGGTCGTGTATGTATTTACATCTGATGCGTACACAAGGAGCAGTATATACAGTGTACAGTACTGGATAAGTCCAACAAATCAGGTAGGCCACACCCTCCGCGTTATGCCCATATTGGTTCAATCTACTCTGATAATAGAAAAACAGTGGGAAACACTTTTGCTTGCATTTTTATAATGTTTTCATATTTGACCTACAAATGCTACAGTTTAACTTGTTGTCTGTCTTTCAGCAAAATGGAAAAGTAATTCAGTTTTTACAATACCTTTGGTTCCTGAAATCATCCGCTATCCAAAAAAGTACCTGGTTTATGTTGTATTATATTAGTACCTTAAAACCTTAGATTGTCTGAGAAAAGTACACTTCTTTACTTCTCTCACATTCAGGTACACACATTCCAGTACACTAACATACACATTCCCAGCCACAGTCCACCACAGTCTTAACTGCTACCAGAATTTCCTGCTGGTCAAAGTGGTAAACCTGCCAGTATAGTACAGAGGCAGAATTTGGTAGTGTTTAGTAGATGTACTCTTCCACTGTCTTCCTTCTAGTTCTGTTTGTTACCTCCTGTGACTGTAATGTGTTGTGTTCTGTGATCCCCTGAGGAAACACATTACTGATGCTACCATTGTTTAATCAGTTCCAGACATTTGTGCCATTTTTCCAAATAATGCCTCTAATAATCTAATAATCTGTCTCAGAGAACCACTTTTAAATTGATGGTTTTAGGGTGAGAAAGAGGAATTTTGTCTTCTGCTCAGTAACGCCAGCAGTGGTACTGCATGTTCTGAAACTAAAGTAGTAACCGACATATGAGCCAAGCGCTTGATAGGTCCATCTGTGTATTTATCCATATTTTAGCCAAAATATGACTGTTTGAAAATATTGAGGTTACAGTTGGACAGTGGAGAGTGAATGCTACAGGAGTGCTTTAAGATGTTTTTGTGATCATTTTGACACTTTTTACCCCTGTGATATCAACTGACAGCATGAATTCAAGCTGAATGCATCACTGTGCCCTGCAAAAGGAAGGAAAAAGAAAACTTTATAAGCTTACAATGTTATTAAAAAAGTATAAATACTCGTCAAGAACATACTATAATGCTACACAGAAAAATATAAGAATACTATAACAACTCTTGCAAAGCGCTCAATAAAATGTAGATTACACTTTGTTTTGAATTAATGTATATGTATTTTGAAAGTGTACTGAAATATAATACTGTGCATTTGTTCTAATTAGACATGCAAGTCTTTTTATAAATGTATTTGATGAATTATTGACAATCAAACTAAAAGTCTACTTTGTGCATGAGTAGACAATGTACATATTATTTTAAAATAAAATTGTTTCACAATATTTTAGTAGTTTTGCATCACACATGTGATTTTGTCACGAATTTCTATTCAAATTGAAATGTCAGGTCTAAAATATTACACATTAATTTTATAATATATATTTAAATCTCAGAGCCATTTTCAGGTGTGGGACATCCAAAAGGGGCAATTTCCACTTGATAATTTGCTTCACATTTTTAAATAAAAGGTGTTTCTTTTGCAGATGTTGCTTTCAAGTGTTCCAGTCCAATCTGCAATATGAGTGAATTATAAATTAATTGATGAAAGAAATGAATTAAATATAGACATAACCCAATAACACAGAAACAATACAGTACAGTAACTACAGTGGATAATGAAAAATGATAGAGACTGCACATATAGATCCATGGAAGATACACAGCTGATCTGGTAAATTATACATTTTTGCATAGTGCCGTATTATAGCATGTCACAGTGATAAGGCCAAGTACACTAGGGGTGTCGGTGCTGTTCTTCATGATGTTAAAAAAAGGATAAAGTAGATTTTAATGAGTTTCTGGCTAGATAGCAGCAGGTGGCTCCTCTGGTCTGAACCGCAGAGACACAGTTTGTAGGCAGCTGTTTGCTTAGTGTCACCGACTAAAGACCCCAAGAACTTTAAACTGTGCACAAAGCATTGATTTGGAATTTTATCCTTCATATTTGATTAAATAAATTCTCAAGATTCACAAGAAGATTGAAACACCAAAAAAAATTTATAAAATTATAACGGTAAATAGGTTTATTTTGTATAGGATATGACAGAAAATGTACTGATTTAAAAAAAAATACAAACCAGAGTTAACACTAGGGTGTACCAGTGACGTGGTTCTGTGTGACAGCAAGGAGCATGACAGTAACGGGGGGGTTGGAGACAGCAGCAACACAGTTGTCTATTTATACAGCCACACACACACACACACACACACACCTTTAAGTCCACACAAAATCATGCTAACCAACTTTGACTGTCTTTGAGAACGTGTGAAATTTTTTGTAACTCTTTTGGCCGACTCTAATCATCATATTTAATTGCTCTGCAATGACATAAATTTCCCCATGTTCCCATGGTGTCCAGTTCTCCACTGTCGCTCCAGTACCCACTCAGGATATCACCATATCCATTTTGCTAGTGCTGTGACACAGTAAATGATGAGAAGCGCTGAAGTGTTATGAAGTACCTGAGCAACTGGCTAGCACCCAAGTCTGAAGTTTTCTCATGCGTAAAAGTTGACATGGCATTAGTGCTACCGCTGGCAAAATCACACAGCGTGGTGCAGTTGGACTGGGAACAGGTAAGGGGCTGAAACCTCTTCCTCACTGAGGAGACAACTCAGTTGGTAGCAGTTTTTAAAAAAAGGAAATAGAAGGATTGGTCTGATTTTTACTTAATCAAAATGCAGGGTTATGACATTTTAGGTCAGATCAAATTAGGGAACTGAACATCTGCATCCTACTAGTAGTGTGTCACCACTTACACCTGTCATTCATCACTGGTTCTAAGGTCGTTATCTTGAACTGCTGACGTCACACACAGTATCATTAAGGGATGAGCTGAGAAATTATGACGTGTAAAACAGGAAGCAAACGTCAGCTAACAATCAGAATATGCATTGCACACCAAGAAACCCAGCAGCAGTTCAACATCACACAAATGTTTTTATTCTCATTTGAATTGGAAACAAAAGAAGACACTGACACAGAAATGTCATACATCCTGCTGCGAGCATCGAGGTAGCCATTGTAACTTAATGGCGCACATTGTAATGTAAAGTTGTCCATTGTGATAAAAAGGTGAATACTAATATGTATGGCCATTTTTATGTGCATTAGTATCAGATTCTTGATAAGAACAAGTGCATTTATTTACTAATTTTTGTTCTTCAGACAAAATGAGTGTGAGCAAAAGAACAGTACAAACATAACTAATGCTAATCTCTTCTATAATTATTATTATTATTAGTAGTAGTAGTAGTGATGGACAGGAAGCCTGTTTATTCACTTCAGGGCAGTGATGGGTTGAAGCCAATGACTGAAACATGACATTTGCTCAAAATTCTTCACTAAATTCACTTGCCATTTAAATGGTAGCACGACAAATGTCTACCTACCATATGAGGCAAAACAGAGCCTATGAAAAGAGTTTGCATCATTAAGAGAGAGTTACATATACTCTTCTTGTATATGCATATGTTTATCATTCATGGAAAAACAAGGATCTAGGCTACATAGTGTAGCTTTATTCTATGTTTATTATATTAATGGGTACAACTTTGGACAGTATCCACATCACTGGCTTCTGAATTTAGGTTTGTCCAAAGACAGAAAGTTAATCCTGATCTAATTTAAGAGTTTGAATTGCCTTAACTTCACTGATTTTACATATTAGTCTGCTTACTGCCAGTCTGTGGGATAGTATAGCATAACTGTGTGTAAAAAAAAAAAGTTGGATAAAGTTCTTTTAGGCTCCAGTAAGAAAGAGATGAGCTTACCAGACCTTTGTAGCCCACTCCTCGCCCATGTTTGTGGCTATAGACACAAGGCAAAATTAGCCACTGCTAGTATAACACACCTGAATCTTCAGCTAATGGCTGAGTTGCATGGTGGGTAATGTAGTTTTTGGTTTTGACATAAAAGAAGAATGCAGTAACGCTGTTTCTGCTGCATTTGTTTTGATAATTCTTAAAGCTCAGTAATGTTGTAGAACAATAATGCTAAATCACTGGAGTACTTTAAAAACAGATTTATACTGTGTCACATTATGAAGACATGGTTACATGGTCATATTTAGGGACATAGTAAAGACCATCACGTGCTCCTGCAGTCCAAGTGATGAATCTTTAGGACAATCTCAGTTGTTTATATACTCCAGAACAGTCTTTTCATATCCCGGCCTTTTGCTGGATATGTCTGTTTACGTATGCGCACAGATACCCGAGGCTTGTGTGAGAGGACACACTGCAGCAAAAGCACTGTGGGGACATTCACATACAGTACACATCTCTTCCCTCCGCTCCTGGGGGAGGATCCATTCCCTGCCAAACGCACACCATCGCCTGAGGGGCAGAGTGACCGTTCAAGCAGTGCCTGCATCAACACACACTCACTCACTCACACACACACACACACACACACACACACACATACACACAAACACACTGAGGTACGTCCATGTTATGCTGTTGCAACATTCGAGCCAATTGATTAGAGAATACTGGATGCCAAATGGACTGACCACCTATTAACGATTATTAGCTACCAAGCAGCGTGAAGGAAATCTTTCTCATTGCCCTGCTGTTTACATCTTTGTTTTACTTTCACTTTGCAGCTGTACTCCCTCTTTCCTGTGGTTCCTTCTTCTTTCTGTAGCTGTATTCGTCCTCCTTTCTCTGCCTCATGTCATCCTCACTGGCTTCTTCCCTCTGGTCTCCCACACTTTGCAAGCCTTGTGCTTGACACCTTCTCCAGCCCTTTGACATGCTCCACTTCATGTTACAAGCGTCACATGTCACCTCACTGGGTTGTGTGTGTGCATTTTCTGACGGAGATGAGTGTGAAGAAAGGAGAATAGAAAATGAACAAGGAGGGAGAGTTTACGCATTTAGCCAGAGTTTGTTAATAATTAATGTGTCACAGGTTTGCAAAATTGGCTTGCACTCCCTCTGCTCAATCCTCCCTTCATCCTCTCTCCCTCTGGCTTTCCTTTCTCTCATTCACTGTCTTTTCTCTCCACCTCCCTTGTGGCGTGGGCTACCTCGCCCTCTCGATCTCAATCTTTTCCCAAACACAATGCTCATTCTGGTGTTGTGCTTTCAGGAGAGAAGAAATGCTAATATACTTGTAGCGAAACAGGAAACAAGCATCCAGCCAAGATACCCATCATGACTCCATCTACCTGACCAACAGTGTGGGCAGTCCTGATGACAGTGTGCTGCCATAACAACAGGGTGATGTCAAGCTCACAGTGAACACTGTCAAAATAAATTTAGGTTCTATCACTGGCTCAAATATTTGTGCCATAGACCCTGCTGATGAACTGCTTGTAGCCTTCCAGTCAAATTTGCACATGAAATAAACCACAAAAAATTTTTAAAGCCTACCAACATAACTAAATGAAAGAAATCACGGCCATGCCTCTGCCTTTCTCTCTGCTTTCACTGCAGTGCCCATCACTATGCCAGCCGTCTAATGCTTCAGGGTGCTGGACTGCGCAGACAGCAGGTGACACGGATTTCAATAAAAGGGATTATAGATTCGGGGACTGCAGAGAGGAGAAACAACACATTCATGTATGCATTTGCGGGGAAAACATATCTGGAAATATGCACTATGCACATCCAAATTAGAGTGGTGTTAGATTACATATATATATACACACATAATTTTTTATTTTGTTGTAATTAAAGTGGTTTAAATGGTAAAAGTATCTACTGTATACATATATATGTA
>NW_018127919.1:138898-141321 GCF_001952655.1 Monopterus albus
AGTGTGTCCACTGTCAGGTGCTGGACTTATGGGTCTCAGTAGGTGGACTGAGGACCACAGTGTGACCTGCTCAAGACAGCTGCTGACATAATGAGGCCAGTAAACAAGCATCTGTCTCCCTCACTGAAAAGTGAACCCACTCAACCAGGCCATTTCTCTTCCCTTCTCCCTCGCTGTCAGTGTGAGTTGAGATCCTGCAAATGGTCATACTGGTGGCCATAAAAATAGATGAAGATTATGAACATAATTAGAGATAGGACTGTGGTTAAAGTGGTTTTACTGGTATGTCCACCTCACCTATTATGATTATGATTACCATGTGGATATTTGTGATATTTTTTAATAACTATATAAGTTTGTTAAGCACCCCACAGTCTGAGTGGTCAAAATGTGTTTATCATGTAGGCAGCTGTTAAGACTGAAAATACCTGTTAAAATTGTTTAAATGCTCAATGACAGTGTATAAAATTAGCATCTTCAATAATTAATCTTCTAGGCCAGGCAGAGCTGAGATCACAGTAGATCATGTTCTTATATTGTCTCGGGTACTGCATATGACGTGCAAAAGCTTAAATTGTATTGCACACCCATGAGCAAAAGACTGAGCTATGCATAAATAATTTGTGACAATGCTGGGTTTGACAATCACAAAGAAACGAAGCCACCACACAGAACACGGCTAACTAACTAGCGAGTCTTTCTCTGTATTGTCATGATATACTGTCAATACAGAGGTGTTTTATTGTATTTGAGCATTTGTTTTAATAAACTTCATATACCGATTCACTGAACCAACAGTGGAAACATCCCATTATGATTACAGTATCTGTTTACTGTCTTGGTGACCACGACTGCAGATTTACATTTTTAAGTTTAGTGAGGAGAGTATTAAAATTAAAACCAAACCAAAACAAGCTCCTATACATATTACGTAACTATCTATCAGTTTTTCTTGCAGTTTTGCACTCCTGAATGTAGTAAACCCCCATTAAGTGTTGAAAACACCTAATTTTAACTAAAAACAGCTAGATTTGCTTATGTTAAACATATAAACTAATGTTTCTACTTGCAGTACAGTATATGACAATATCTTTTGTGGTAAAATAGGGCAGGTTTGTTTTCTGTAGAGGCTAGGCTGAACAAGGGAGATTTATTGCTCCGTAATACAATATAGGAGGTTGAGGTTGTCGGTGAGTGAGGGAAAGAAGAACTGTTGAGTCTTTTCCTGTAGTATGAGTCATTGTTGGCATCCTGACTCTCCGGTCTGATTGCCTTGTTGAGCTGGCTGCGGGCTTGGTGGCGTTCTTGCTTTATCCTTTCCTGAGCACCTGCTATTCATGAGGTTTCTGATATCTCATTTAACCCTTGATAGGGCCACTAAGGTCATATGTGTGTTATGTGGAACATAAAAAAAAACAAAAAAAACAAAGAACATGCATATCCAAAAAAAACTTATGCAGGTACTGGACCAAAAAGAACTGGGGAAATAAAAGCCCCTACAAAAAAGCCTATAAGCTCCCGGCAATGTACAGTTTTTCTCTATCGCTTTCATTCATTTCTCACAACAGAATTGAAGTTTGCAGATCTCCAAGTGCATTTCTCAAAACAACACGTACAAACTGCACAACATAGTGGATAACCGGAAAAAGCGCGTCACCTGCTCAAAATGCTTTGTCTATCGTGCAAAAGTGTGTTTTTTCATCAATCATTGTGTCAGAGGCAGCAGAATCCCATGTCATTTCCTCAACAATGTGAACGTGACAGGCAAAATTATTAGTCATGTTGTCAGTAGAACATCATACTCAGTTTTTGTTATTTACTGTAAACTATACTCACCTCAGATTTTGATGACTAGAAACCACTAAATTACCGTACTGGTGTGTATCATAATTTACAGTGTCCCTCCGGTAAAAAAAAGAAGTGATTCTTGCAAACCATTGTGCATCAACCAGGTGTTACAGTAATTTACATGGTAAGAATAGATAATTTTCTGAATGATTCCATCTAACCTCATCTAACCAATCACCATCGCCCCACGTTACAGTATATGGAAGAATCGAAACAAAAGATCAGACTGTACTCACATTTCTACTGTACTGTCAATAGTGGTACTTACATACAGACAACAAAGGAAACTATACATAGTCTATTTACCTAGCAATGGAAACATACTGTAAAAAAGACAAAGTGGGAAGAACTATACATGTACAACAGAAGGTAAAGGTGAGATTACGTGGCAGTTTTCCTATGCGCCATGTCGGTCCTGTCTGTTGGGCCACAGATTCTCATCCACATCACAACATATATTTTGTCTTGCTATGCACCGTGGAAAGAATCTTCTTGAGTGCCTACCCCAGCCTCTGCATGCATCTGCTGAGATGTCCTCACATGCTGCATCCATGGCAGCCAGCAGTGTCATCCGC
>NW_018127919.1:141563-156818 GCF_001952655.1 Monopterus albus
GATTAGATTTCTACCACGCCTTCTGCCTTTGGCCAGGTTGAAGCCAGCCTCATCCAAGTATATGAAGTTGTGAGGTGGTTCTCTTCGTTAACAAAGGTGAAGACTCACCTGAGAGCAATTTCTCAATTCTGGACATATTTCTTAGCAAACATCTACTCACACTTTGTAGAAATCTGTACAGACATACAATTCTGAGAACATGTTCACTCATTTTGATAGTACAGACTTCCAACCTGAAAAAAAGACTAATTGGTTTGGTGGTTGTGACATTTCAGCTGAGAACCAGGACAAGTTATTTTGCACAGCTGGACAAAAGCAACAAGAATTGTCAAAAACAGCTGACAGATGTACAGAACCATTTGCATGTTGTCCAAAAGCAATTGCAGTTTGATGAAAACAACAAGAAATTGCTGATATGATGAACAACTGACAACAGAATCTGACGGTTGAACGAGTAGTTCTGAGAAATGCAGTTCTGTTGTGAGAAATGAATGAAAGCGATAGAGAAAAACTGTAATTCAGCAGTAGTGGCAGTGTTTCGATCTATACAAGATCTTCATCAGGCACAATCAAACAGGCATCATTCAGAAAAACACACATTTATACACCTGCTAAAACACTGACCAGGTGTTTTCAATCTGACTGATTCAAGAACAATCTGCTTCTAAAGAGGATGAACTATGACAGAGCCAAACTCAGCTGTGCAAAACTCCTCATTAAGTGAGCAAAAGATGCCCATATGGAAAGAACAATCACAAAGACAATAAATATAATGTGAAAAAAATCATAAAAATATCAAATATATGTATAAATGATACAATGACACAAACAAGATAAATTCATGAAAAAAGAAAACAAAATGTATGCAACATTAAAAGAGTTTGGAAAAACGTTGTCCAGCAACATTGGACTCCAATAACAATCTTAAATCAAGATCCTCCAATATTGTTTATAAGCATCGTCCAAATATTCGACATATATTATAACATATAATTAGAGCTGACTTTCCACCTGAATGACCTATTAATTCTTTATCAGCCATCCCATCTCTGCTCACAGGGTGCACAGTGCAATTTTACTTACAAGGGAACTACATTTGTAGTGTTCAAGCAGTGAAAAACAATAAAAGAGATAGATAGATAGATAGATAGATAGATAGATAGATAGATAGAAAATAAAATCCTTGTGGTTTGGCCTATATTAGAAAAATCATGCATTGTCTAAAAACTAATGAAAGTGGCTTTTCAATTTAACCTGTTCAAACATAATTTTTCTCTACATTAAGATATATTGGGGTTTGTATTATCCTTTTGAAGAGGGGGGTGTTTTACATTTTCTCTCTCAATACTTGTCTAAAGGCTTAAATTTAAATTTTGATTTAAGACAATTTTTGCAGCAAAGTTATTTTGCAAATCTCACAATAGCATTTTTTTTACCTTTTCATAAAATGTCAAAATCCTTATGAACATGTCCTATATGTGGCTCTTAGGTGCATATTGCAGCTAAAACTATAAACTGCATGAAGCCCACACCAACAAATGAATGAAGCACCCCTCACAAAACTACATAGTAGTTGCTGTGCTTTTTACATCAGTACTTCACTTTCTAATAAATATGAGAGCAAGAAGTATGTGATTGTGTTCATCCATTTGCTTAAGTGCCAGACTTGTGCACAGAGTTTTAATTATAAAAAATTAATCAGCTTGAACATTTCTAAAATTCCACAACCACTTCTGCATTCAGACAGGGATGGGTAAATAGTTTGGTAAGATACAATGTCTGTTCAGGGGCCAAAACATTTATCAGGATTTTATTTAGTTTTTTTATGCTCATAAAGCCTTGCCATATTCATTCATTCATTCATTTTCTACCGCTTAGTCCCTGAACGGGGTCACGGGTGGGGCCGGAGCCAATCCCGGCCGGCAATCGGGCGAAGGTGGGGTACACCCTGGACAGGTCGCCAATCCATCACAGGGCCTTACCATATCATATACAGTAAATGTAGTTGAAAGTTATATTTATTAGAAAGCATTTAAGATTGTCTCACAGATGAAGGGGTGAGGGTTTGTTTATTGGCAGTGACCTTGTCAAGGATGTTTCACTTGGTGTCTGAGCATTCTGCTACATACATTCACATCATTTTTACTTTTCCACTGGTGCACGCTCAGTGTTGCTTTACCCCCTATCATTTAGTAACAATGTCAGCAAGAAGAGTTCTTCCCTGTGTAGAAACACTAGGATGCTAATACCTTGCTAGTCAGGACTAGCTTCTGAGGACTTTGAGGCTGGACTTGAGCAGCTGCCCTCAAATTTTTACATTACAATAGAAAACGAAAAGGTAATGTAATCACCCAAGTCAGATCAATAGAGTCCATTCTCTGGAGACTGTGAATATCTGTGCGACATTTCAGTCTGGACCAACTCGGTGGATCGACAGACCATCACCATCGTCCCTGGAGCCATGCTCTCCTGATGCCTTCTTGTTATCAAATTGAAACACCCTGGTTCTTAGCAGTCAGGGCACTAAAAGCCACAGTAGCCATGGGTTGCTAGTTTTACACTTCTTTAACAATTATATTTGCCATTGCTAAACAAAAACCTTTTATAGGTCTTTCTTTATTCTTCAAAGGAGCCGAGTGTGAGTTGCACAGACACCAGGAGAACGTCCCAGATGCAGCACTGTGTTTTCCCATTTGACCAAGACCTGGAAAAATAAGTCAGATAGAAGCAGGATACAACAAAGTAGAGAATAACAAAACCCAGGGGTTCAGAAAGCATGTGACATGAATTTATTTTGGATCATTTTGTTGTCTTTCCTGACTGCCTTTCCAGTTAACTTCTCAAGAGCATTGTTTATAGCTCAACTTGAACCAGTCAACGCTGTTCACTGACAACGAAGGTGAACAGAGTTGATATTTGGCACAAATTGTAGGTCTAGTTGCGTTTTATGCACTTTGTGTATTTGGTTGTGTTTCTTGTTTCTCTGTGTTCACAGTTCATTTCTGCATTTGCTTGTGTTTTCTGTATCTACAGGTTGTTCCTGTATTTGGTTATTTGCAAATGTGGTGACATAATCAAATAGTCTGATATATACCAACAAAACAATCATACAGTAAATGAAAAAATGTAAACACAGGTACTGGGTTTGTCATTGTGACCATGTACAATACATTGGTCTAGACTTGTGGGTATCAGACGGTACATAACAATTACTGTAAACATTAAACACAGTCATACGATGCCTTTAATTAATGTGCTTTTGGTGGTGTTGTCAGGGCCCAAACAGTAAGACAGAGGACACAGTATTTAAATTTCTATTAAAAAAAAAAAAAAGAAGGGGGCAAGGAAAAAATACAAAGCTCAACATATCAGTCTCAAAAACATAAGTGACTTATGTTGATTAATGATTAAGTTAGCTTGATACTATTTAAAACAATGAGCATTTTAAGCCATATAGTGCACAAGGATCAACATGTCTCACACGTTCCAACACTCCAGTCTAAAAGCTGAACTAATACTGTAAGTGATGGGGGGAAGAACCTTTAATATAGATGTCTTGTCACATTAAGACAAGGTCCACTTAACAAATGGTATCTGCCTTGTACCAGGTATCTCTGCTAATATTGTAGACAGCATTTCGGGGGTTAAAGATTGCTTACGTTGTCTCACCTTCTAAAATATAGAAAATGGATCTTGGCCTTTCCTGTTGCTCTTTTGGTATCAGTGCACTTCTTGTCCAAATCTGTTGATCACATTCAAATTTAACTGAAAGGAATTTTTGAAGCCACCCACAGATTATAGAGTCTAGGCCAGTGAATAAAAGTCTGAGGAAACGATAGGCTGCACCTGAAGTTACAAAACCTTTCTTCATAATGCACAGGTGGTGTTCAACCACAGCTTGAAAAGTTCAAATTGTACATATACTCAACTTTATGTGGCATACTGTAGCATCTCAGCAGTTTTAGATACTATGTGTAAATAATATGGCAAATGATATGCTTAACCTAAGTATTATATAAAATGTATTATAACTATTCTGTGCTAGTCTTTATATTTTCCCTGTATGTGCACACTTTGTCACATATGCGTTATACTGTATCTCTGAGTTTAAACCACTTTTACTATTCACTGCTGGAGTGAAAAGGTGCTAGTGTTGGGGCAATAAGGGGCCTAAAAGCTGGAACACAAACAGGCTGGTGGGGATGAGTGCTGACGGGGGGCAGCAGGGCGTGAGGCTGTGTCAAAGCTATGATTAGTGCCGACCAAACCGCGCTCTTATTGATTGGCACAGTGGAGACACTGGGCTGCCTTCCACCACACTCTAATGAGAAGCCCTGACCTCCACTAGTCAGCAAGGTCACCAGAGCCTACTGTAATTGCACTTTCTCTAATGGCGTCAGTCACGCACGCACTCCAACCCCAGTAATGACAATTACCATAATGTCACCGGGCTCCACAGGGACCTTCCAATCATCTGTTACTTTGGGAGAGGGGATGTTAGTCAACTGCTGCTAGAGATTTAGAAAGTGCAACACTGTTTGATCTTTTGTCACAATGAGACCTTTTCTCTACTATCATGCTCTGTACACCCCCACTCCAATAATGTTCTTTGTTTGGGATGTTTCCCAATATCTGGCCTATTCAAGGACCCCATGTTAATGTTGTTTTCTGTTTCTACAGTAACTACTGTTTCTTATTTACAGTTGCTCTGACTGAATGTCCTGTGCTCACACTTTAAAACTCATCACTGTAGAAACCCCACTAATGTCTGTATACAAGCTCAGCCATTAAAGTAAAAAAACACAGTGCCAAAGACTGAATGTTGTGCTTTGTTAGTTCTACTGACTGATGGAGACTTGAGAGGCATTCATACCTCTTTCTACCTTGTTGCTCACATGTGCATATCAATATTCCTTTAGCAGAATTACAGCTTGCAGATTCTTTCTGTAGCCAGCTAAGAGCTTTTCTGTTCTTGGTTTAGGATTTTTCAGCCTGTACTCTTCCTGCAGATCTCTTCAAGCTCTTAGATATCTTAGGCTGTCTTGCACACAGATCATGTTTAAGATCTACCCACAGATTTTCAATGATGTTCAAGTCAGGGGACTGTGAGGGCTGCTCTAACAGCTTCAGCTTGTGCTTCTTGAAGTAGTTCATGGTAGATTTTGAGGTATGCTTTAGAGCATTGCTCTGTTGTAGAAGCCAGACACTTTCCAGGTTCACTTTCATAACTCACTGCATGACACATGCATTCAGTATTAGCTGATACTTAATGGAACCTATTCTTCCTTCTGTCTGTGCAGTGTTTCCTGTACCACTGGCTGCCACTGTTCTTTTCATAAAATGACCAAAGAGCTCAGTTTTAACTTCATCTGACCATAAAATGTTTCCAGAAAGACTCTGGCCTATCCAGATGTTGCTTTGTATATGCTGAGGTTGCATGATCACGACCACTCCAGTGTAAGATGACCCGTCCTGCAGCTCCTTTACACTCTGGACAGGCCACCAGTCTATCACAGAGCATGCTTGACTTGTTTGCTCTTCAATTTGTGTTAAAATCAATCTTTTTCTTTTTCTGATCTTATTAATGCATCATGCTCATGCAAACTGTTTAACCAGAAATGAAGAAAATTCAGCTTTGAATAAAATGCAATTTAAAAAAATGATACTGCCAGTTGCGCCAGTGTTAGTGTTTGTAGGCCTCTGGCACCAGTGAGTGTCCAGTTTTTCTTATTGCACTGCTTCATCCTTCTCTTCTCTTTCTTTTGGTGCAAAGAGAGTGATCAGTGGGGAAAACTGGTACCATAATAATGGAATAACAACAGATGTTACACTACCATTATTTCACAGCAATATGATTCTAATAACAGCTGCACTGCTAGTGCTAATGATTTTGTTCAAGAAACTCTGACAAATGTTTTTAAACAATGTACTCAAAGTAAATTAAGACGCAAGGATTGTGTATTAGTAGTCAACTAAAGCCTTAATCCACCTTCACAACAGTATTATTTAAAAGTTACTGCAATTTCAGGACACATTAACACTGACCTAAGGCAATGATGACTGTATGCTCCTGCAACTCGTTTCTAGCAAGGTCTGCCTACATGAAACCAGTAGAACATTAGGCAAAACAAAAGTCTTATATTCATCTCTAGTAGTCTATGAAAGTGTCCCAAAGGTAAAGCAGAGCACTGGGTGGAAAAGGGTTCAGGTTTTGGGAGTACTGTTATTTATGAAGTCTAATGCAACAAGTGTTAATACAGTTGCTTCTCATTTTTCACTGAAGCTAAATTCAGTGGCAGCAGTAAACCTGAGGCTAGTTTACATATTAATTAACAGGCATGAGCTCCTACCTCTGGTGTTGACCTTTTTTGATTGGTTAGGACAATCCTCACAATAAGGGGAGTATATCTGCACTGCTGTCAGACTGTTGAATGAGTCTGGGAAACAGGAGTCGCTGACAGCATATTTCCCCAAATAAGATATGATTTGAGCATATGTCAAAAAAAAGGAAAAAAGCTTTAAGAAGAGATAGTTTCTATGCATTAAAACCAGGACCAGTGCAGACAGAAGGAGGAGTGGTGCAGGTAAACTTCCCAAACACCAGTTATCATCACCAGCAGCAGCAGAATTGTGAATGTGTTGCAGGAGTGAGTGTGCATGAACCACTTCACTTTAAACACACTGACTTATTGTCATTGTGACTGTAACTTGTGTGCTCAGGGGTCAGCTGATAGCATGCATGACTGAGTGTCCTGTATGAAATTACTGAAAGCGCCATTATTTCAGAGTATGGACTTTTTCTACTTAATCTAGCTCCATCTACAGGTGAATCAAGCTGGATCCTTTATGGAGTCAGCCTGAACCTGGCAGGTCATTAATTAATAATGCTATAACTGAGGCAGCCTGCATAACCATACTCTTTAGTTGATATGTGAGTCCTACTAGTGTGATTCTTAGTATCTCCCTGAAATGAATGGGCTTTTTTTGTCTTCTTTTACCTAATGAAAAAGGTGAAAAGACATTTCTGCAGAAAATAGGGCATTATAGCCCTATCATACCTGATGGGGGGATAAAGTTTGTGCTATCTGGCAAAGAAAACATGCGGTGTTCCTTGGATTTACTGCTGTGTCTCTAATTTCAGCAGGTTCACGTATCTGAGTGAGAGCTAGGGTCATAAAAAACAGGGAGGGAGAAAGAAAAAGTAAAAAAACAAAAAAACGATGGCCTGGGTAGGTGGTAGCTAAATCAGTGAAAGCACAAAGAGGCAGGCGTCTGAGAGGTATTGACCCTCCATTGATCGTCAGAAGCTGCGCGGTGGTATTGACCAGATAGAGGAGAGACCTGGGGAGGTAGCACACAGCTCCACCACTGAGAGGGAGAAAAAACCAGAGAAAAACAGCCATACACACTGCCTACTCTGACCTTGTGGGCTGTTGCTGTCCTACAGCCCACACCACTCTACCTTCACCTCACACACAGGAATCTGTGTGTGTCTGACAGAGACCCCTGCAGAGAAGCATGCAGAAAAGCCCTGCTTTATTTTATTGAGGCCATTTCCTATCATGCCTCTTAACTAAGCTCTGCTTTGGCGCTGGGAAACACTGCGGCAGGTATCTGTCCACATGGCCTTCTGCTGCCTCTGTTAGACACACATATAGCACAAAGTCCCAAACACTGTGAACTGGACTTATAAAGTGATTCATATTTGTTATAATCCTGACTTTATGAATTATTACCAAGTAGAAGCGTTTTCAAACTATAAACACAAAAGGAAAGATTTTATTCATTCATTCATTCATTCATTCATTTTCTACCGCTTAGTCCCTGAACGGGGTCACGGGGGGGGCCAGAGCCAATCCTGGCCGGCGATCGGGCGAATGCGGGGTACACCCTGGACAGGTCGCCAATCCAATCCATCGCAGGGCTAAAGATTTAAATATTTTCCAAAACCAAGCATTCTTTTTTTTTTACAGCACAGAACAATGCAAAGACTAATTCAAAGATTCCTAAGCTTGACAACAGGTGAGGTAACAAATTTTCCCAGAGAAAACACTCATACAGTAATTGGCAAGCAAACATAGACAGCAGAGTTGTGTTGTTGATGGCAGCAGGGTTGATCGTGGAGGTGCAGCGGGGTTGTTGTCTGGTGACAGAGAGGAATCAAGGAGAAGGCTCAGAGCAGGAGACACAAGGTGCATAGAGTATTTGGTCACTAATGGCCTAGATCCTGGTCAATAAACAAGCATTATTTATTTGTATGCACACATAAATAAGATTTGCAGACATAGCTAACTGAGCTTACAGTTCCAAATCCAAAAAGTCATGGGATGAAAAGCAAGGAGAGGGAGGGGGGCATTAAAGTGAAAACCAGGAGCCACATGGGAGGCAGAATTTTAAATGACTCCCCTTGTAGCAAGACCAGCCCCACAGAAGAACTAAACCTCACTCCCTCTCTCTCTATCCATCTCGCTCTCTCCCTCACAGAGATGCAATTAATTCGGATAGAGCGTGCCAAGTGTGCAGAGACAGAGCAAGCAGGATGCGCCCTCACACACGCCGGAGGGAGGGCAGTTTCGCATTCCCCAGAACAAATACAGATTTGGGGTTTTCAGTCCAGCACATCGTGACCAAACTTCATCTCATCATTTCCATCTTCTCTCTCAAAGTTTCTCAGGAAGGGTTCAATCCTTCAGAAGCACTGATGAGAAAAAATAACTCTCATCCTCCTGCACTGCAGCAGTAACACCACCCAAACTTTTTTACACTGGCCACACACACACACACACATGCTCATTTGGTGGGAGATTTAGATTTAAAACTATGAAAACATGGAAGTGGAAACATTTGTTTTCAAATGCTTGTTTTCCGCCTCCTCTCCACAGCCCAGTTATCCAGCTGTTGATATTTCTCAAGGCCAGGATCGGGGGACTGCAGGTGGGAGAGCCATAGACTGGGGAGGGTGTGGTGGAGTGTGAGTCATGTCATGGTACACAAAGCACGTACCATGCAAAGTGCAGGAGGGAGTGTAGCTCAGGGCCAGAGAGGCCATCGATACAAGGGAAATTGATCGTAATCAACCAAGTTACAGAGACTGAGCAGGGATTGGCTGACGACCCTCTTCTCCTCTTCCTCCTGCCTCCTCCTTGTCCTTTTTCCTTGTCTTCTTCCTCCATCTTAAATGGTGTTTTCTGATGCAAGTTTCATTCAGACTGAAGAAAAATACAATTACAATCAGACTTGTTGGGATGTAAATACCTCAAAACATGTAGTGCTCCATGCTGTGCTCATTTAGTCACACAAACAATTATTCATGGATAGATTTTTTTTCTTACTTCATTTTGTGGTGCTATTTTTGCAATACTTTGACTTGTCTCAGAGAAGTATCTTTTATCTTATTGTCTCTGAATAATTCTGTTTCATCAAACAAATTAAAAAGGTACCACGAAAACAAAAACATTCTAGAGAATTCTCTGCACCTTCTCTGCTCTGGCTCCACTATAATTTTTCATTTGAAGACAGTGGCATACCTGGCAGTGCAACTGTACTGTTAAAAACGCTGGCCCAATTATAGCATAACACCTAGCCTTATGGTTTCCATGGCTGCGCGATGCATTTTCCCGTGAGATGCAGCGTGGAGAAACCAGCGTCTTATCAACCATCACCCTGGTAATAACACTCCCTCGAGCCTTTGCCGCATGTGTCAGACCTTAACGAGAACCCTGGGTGAAATCTCTCTCCCCAGTCCAGTCACAGGCATTGATTTGGACTTAATCTGTTCCTATGTGTCTGTGTGAGTGTGTGTGTGTGTGTGTGTGTGTGTGTGTGTGTGTGTGTGTGTGTGTGTGTGATGAGCTAAATGAACACTCAACAGTACCTTAATTTAAATCATTAGAATAACTCCTTACACTTTTTTGTCTTTAGTTTTTAGTTTATTTTCAGAAAACATCAGCTAGAAGAGAGGCTAAACATGACTACTGATGATTATATAGTTTTAACTCAGTGGCTCTTGTGGTGCATGGCTGGAGTAAATCTTTGCGGATCTACAGTACACTGCAGGAGCACATCTCAGTCAACTCAAGCATGCAAACAAATGCATATTAAATTAGCAATGTGAGCCCTGTTCAGTGGTGGCCTTGTCCTGGTTGCCCTGTGGTGCAGAGTTGTGTTTGGTGCATGAAACTCAGTGTACCTGCTTGCCAAACCAGTAGTCATTTTTATGAGTTAGGATCTAATGGACTAAAGTAATGAAGCACTTACCAGAGCTTATCACTGCAACTGTTTTTCGCAGTGATTTGCATCTAATGATTCTAGTCTGCTATTGTCCACTTGGATTAAAACATTTCCTCACTGAACAGGCATCGTAAGACTATTTTAAGGGCTCGTTGGTCTCAAGATTCTCTCTGTTAACCTTCTTAATCCTACAAGTGGATCATTTCTTTAGTAAGATTCAATGTTAATTATTACTATACCAATAAGTGTTATTAACCTGTGAGTCACTGATTGCATCAGTTGTTTAAACAGAGTCAAGACTGTGTTTTATGTGCGACTCAAGTAGAAAAAAAAGACAAAATGGCTTAAAGCTCCGCCTGAGCAAGGTCACTTGTAAATTGTGCTGATCCTCTGTAAATTTCTTTCTGATGAACATGCCCTTAGAAATCCCAAAGGTATTGCTGGTTATCAGTAATATATTCAAATACTAGACACTGAGGAAGAGTGTGTGCCAGATGTAACTTCTATCTATAAGCCTGTTCTTAGCTATGTTTGCCTTACGATGTGTATTACACCATTATGGTGTTACAGAGGAATAGCATTAACAAAACTATTAGCAGTCACTGTGTAGTTATCTGCTGTATCGTATTCAAATGAAGGCACAAATCTGATAATAAAAATGTCTTTTCAGGAAGAGCCCAAAGCCAAATTTCAGATAATTTACTGCTGGCAGTGGGTTGTGCTTTAATTAAATCACTTTTCTAGTTACTGAACATGAATTTCATTATAAGAGCCATAAATTAGAATAAAGAAAAGGCTGTTTGTCCATCTAAAGATATACTATGAATGAAACTACATTATATGTAGTTTAAATTATGGAACAGGAAATAGTTTTACAGCTCCACTCAGCAGCAGCTTAATTTCAGTGTAACAGCTCTGAGAGCTCAGCATGTTTTAACAGTAACCACTTTGAGCTGGAAGTTAAAATGACTGAAAGTGAACAGCTCTCCACTAAATACAGATTGTGTCACCGGCTCAGAGTTTTAATGGCATTTTAGCAAAAACACCCACAAAAAGCTCTCTCCTGATTTGGTCTGTTTAGGGCTTCAAGTTAAAAAGGTACCACAGACCCTCAAATGAGACTGGAGAAATCAGTGTGACTCTACCAGTTGAGACACTTGTAACTCTAATGTGGTTTTGAATAGATTGTGGATTCATTAAGGCAGTATTTAGACAAGGTTTTTGACTTTTATATGATTCTTTTGTACTGTTAAGTCTTTGTGCTATTTTTGGTTTTATGTGCTATTATCTGACACAGTGGATTCGCACAGGTGACAGCGTTGTGTGTCTGTGAGTATGACACATTTGTGCTAATATAAAGCTTTCCATACTTTTCTTCTCAACTGAAGTGTGTGGAGAGGTGTGGGTGGGCTGTGGTGGTCAAAGTAAACATTTCATTCATTCATACCCAACGTGAGAGTTACCCTCTGTTATTTAACACGTTTACCTCAATGTGAACCCGAGGCTCTGTCAGGTTTGCCCGGCTGCACCTGCCTCTCTCACCTCTCTCCCTCTATTTTAGCTCCCTTACCCCTGATTTCTTTATTCTGACACACCTACTTCACGTCCCCTGAATCACCACCAGCTGCACCTGATTACTTTCTTCCTATTTATACTGTGCTCAACGTCCACTTCACTGCCAGTTCTTTCTACACACAAGCCCGTTTCTATGCCGATCTATTGTTTTTGTCTACTATATGTATTTGCTCACGTTCTTCATCTGAGCTCCATTCCTGCCTTGTGCCCCGTGTCTTATCTTTCCCATCGCTATCGCTCCTTCGGACCACGGACCTCCTCAACTCCACATCACTCCACCACGCAGGTCGATGCACAGTCTCCCATTAACTGTTTCTGTGACTTTGACCCCTCAGCAACCAACCACCACGACCAGTCCAGGAGTGAATCCTAGCGTCCGCAGCCCCCGGCCTCCTCCTTATCATCACATCACTGACTGTATGTTTTCCATGTCTGCCGCTCGACACCCGGTTCTGCTCCATATTCCTTCACCTGGTTGTACACATATTTATCGTCACTGTAAATAAATAGAGCACTTCTTGCACCGAAGTCAGCTACCTGGGTCCGTCATGTTTTACTCGCTCACCTCCCTACCAGAGCGATCATAACAGGCTCATTGGGAAATTCTTATGAAATTAAATGTCTTGTGTTTTCTTAGTACTAGTTTGTTTCCTCACTCAACTGGAGTGGTTTGTTAAAATAAAGCAAAACCATGCTCAAAAATTTTACGCAAAATCTAATCAAGACATCTGAAACATATATAAAAGACAGTAATACAAACCTAGTGGGACCATGTAGGTACAATTTCAAGTCTGGAATGTGAAGCGTAAGGGTGGCAGGCTTCTTCTTCTAAAAAACCTGTCAACAACTGAACAGGACTTGTGAGATGCCAAATACAGTAGAACTGTAGCCACAGCTGGGTGACAGCCTCCTCTCTACTATCAACTGAATCTAACTTGAGTCATAGTTAGCTCTGCTCTTCAAAACTGTCGCATCATTATCACTATAGCTGTTGTTAGGAGGCTTGTCCATGAAGCAGAATTGTTCAAGTTTCAAACTTGGATGCATCTGTGTCATCAGATTCTGACACATATTACCAAACTAAGTATATGTTTCTATAAAAACCCACACACCACTGATTTACAACAGCAGTGAACAGAACCATATTTAAGTCTGCAGCAAATCTCTATCTTTAGTCATAGTCATAACAAGGATATTTGTTCTGTTATACTAAATGACATATTCTTAATAAATAAAAGGATCAAACAGGATGACAAATTGTTAGCACAGCATCCAGCACCACTTTCCATTCTCTACAGGAATCAACAGTTCACCTGGAGAGCATCTTTTGGATAAATCAAAGGAACAGTGAAAACCTTTTGCCAGTAAACAAATTCAGTTCCACATGAAAAAGAAAAAAGAAAAGCTGAATATAATGTGACAAAAAACCACTTTTAAACCGTTACATCATATAATCTTTCCACTTATCATTTCCATGTTCCTGCATTTCACTGAAGTAAATGTAATATCTCTAGATAGCCATAGTTGATTTTCTAATAACACTGTAAATTCCCACAAACTCTAAGCATATCATCAATTTTTCATTATAAGTGGATAACAGACTGTCTAGACTTTGGCCAAACAGTTTGCATGATATAAAGTGGTAAGTATATTTCCACTCAGTGGATCTAATAACAATGTAAACTGGTAACAGTATGCTTGAGAAAATGTTTCTTTAATAGTCACGTACAGAATATCACATTATGTTCATCCCTGTGGCCTGACTGTGACATCATATGGTAAAACAAGTGTCACTGCTGACTCTTCAGTACTCTAACTTGTGTACCCACTTGCAAAGCTTGTGCTTTTCTTCCTGTTAGTCACGTTTTACGAGCAACTTTCCTCCCTCCTCGTCAACTGGACTGCATTAGCTCCTGCTATCGCCTCATTCAACGAAGGTGGCGAGCAAGCAGAGAAGGGGCCAGCCTGTGCAGGGGCATTTAGGTGGGGGAAGGGCATGTCTGCCGGCAACAAGGGAGAGTAGATCAGTGTGGCTCAGTGTCTGTGAGGCCATGATAAGATTCCAGGATTTTCCCAGTGTGACAGGCCTGCTCACCAAGCCGTTCACTCCTCTGCATAGAGACAACTGCTACTGCCACCTGACCTCCTCCACCCCAGGGCTGCTACACCTCAGCAGGCAGGAGGCACAGCCACCTGTAACCACACCCAAAAAACTCTAACTAAAAAGCTTAATCAAATGCATATTTCTATTCTATTTTTCTGTCTCGGGCATAAATGTGAAATAAAATGGATGAATTTCTAATTTAGAGTTCTATCCTCTCCACTACAAACTACTCATGCTGTGTCTTTCTTTCTCTCTGGCTCACATTTTCCCCCGCACCCCCCCCCCCCCCACTCCCTCTCCCTTGGATGGCAGGTCAGGCAGTGAGCTGTGCGGGCTCAGAGGAGGTAAGGACGCCACGGTGCACATTAATAATGAAAGGCCTCAACCGCCCCCCCCCAAGACACACACACAGACTCACGCACACACTCCCCCATCGCCATGGCGATGGCACTAGCCCAGCGCTGTCACCAGGGGGAAGCTGGGAATATAGCTACACTCTCCAACCCTCCACTCACCAAGCTGATCACTAGCTCGTACACAAGCCCGCCATACTGGGCCTTCCACAGTGATATTCGCTAATTAAAAACCCTCACTATGGCTGTGGCAGAAAACTGCATCTACTTCCCCACCTGGATATGAAAGACTGGCAGTGGAGATGTGAAAAAAATCACCAGGAATCATCATTTTGCAGGAGATGGAAATGCACTCTAGTGTTGCATACCTGAGGCATTAGAATTAGTAATTACACTAGGACCCATGTGAGACTGACCACATTTCGGAATGGGTTTTCAATCAGCGCCGCTTTCACCATACCCTTACCCAGCTTCGCTTCCTTCTGCCAGATGTAGGCATAACATACTCAGCACTAAACACATACGCTTTGTCCAAGCTTCTTTATGATACACTTAATAGCTCTGAAGACAAAACTTCCCACAGTTAATCCATGACTATCAATGATTTTCTGAGTGTTTGTGTCATGAAGTGGGATAAATGTGACAAAGGTCTTGCAGAAGAGCAAAAATCACTGAGAAAAAAAATGACATTTGTGAGGGTTGTCAGGAGGTTTCATGCATTTTTAAGAAACACTGCAATCAGAACTGTTCTTATTCAAACATCTTTTAAATAATTTTGGTTACATTTTAGCATAGCAAGGCTCCATCAGTCATTCCACTAAAGGAAGATATTACATAGGCAGTGAGAGAAATAGCTCAGTCACACCAAGGATATGATGGTGGTCTGTGCCTCCACCCGGTTTACTTTAAATGAGTTCTTCTCCTGTCTGAATCTTCCAGGATTTTATATACTATCAGTTTATAAAAGAAAAAGGAACATTTTCTTAAATTTAT
>NW_018127919.1:156832-163648 GCF_001952655.1 Monopterus albus
CTTTTTTTTTTTTTTTTTTTTTGTCAAACCAGCTGTTTTTAAGAAACATGCAAATGGACAAGTGGACAGACATTGGGATTGTAAATTTTGACACAAATACATGCATTCCTTTTTATTCACAAAACCTGTCCAATTTTCTAAACGAATACAAAGATTGGTTATTTTTAAAAGCTGCAGCTACCCAGCAACATAACAAAATCATGAAAATATAACAAACAAATAAAAAAGAAATGTAATCTCATCTCAGTGCGTTCAGTAGGGTAGACTCAGAGCAAGTGCTGTCTCTTAGTGCTATTGCCCTGACCAGCATTGGCACATGCTCAGGAGGGCTGCCTGTTTCACTAAAGGAAATGGTTGGAAATGCAGAGGAGGGCTGATTGAGGAGATTACAGTAGCGACGACTCTGGCGAACAGCATCCTCAACCCAGTGAAGAGTTTCTGGAGATCTGCCCGATAACATTTCGTTTCAGTCTGAAATTGACAAAATTTGAAATGTTGCCTTTGAAAGTCAAACCACTGATCTATCTGAAAACAGTACTCTTCGATGAAATGAAGCACAAAATAGACAAGGGTTGGAATTACAATAATGTTTGCCATTAGCCACTAGTTTTAAAATATAGCTGTAAATTTACATTCTCTACACAAGTACTGTATCTTTCCACACATGAACAACATTAACACCGAACACAGAAATTACTTGATTGTCCACACTCAGTCCGTCATTTCTGTTTCTGGTAATAAACAGTTCCATGTTTAAAAGTGACAGAAAAAAAATTTCCTGCTGGAAAAAGGACCAAAGGTACCAAAATGGAAACATAGAAAAGGGAATGAAAGTTGCCATAGATGCTTTTCTTTATGCTTCATTTTTGGTTCAAGGAATAAGTAGGTGCATCCGTTACCCGATTGATTTTTTTTTTTTTTTTTTTTTTTTTGTTGTCACTGTTTTGTTTTTTTGTTGTTGCTGCTGTTTTTACTATGATTTTATTTGTTACTTGTTTGTTTATTAGCCAGTGTCTGTTCCGGAGACAATCCAGGAGTTGGCATTGCACTTGATGGCAGAGCTTTGGGTAGGGAGTTGAGGAGGAGTCCTACTGGAACCACCGGAACGCCGCTCCGGTAGGAAGCATCACCTTCTTGGAGAAACAGAAGACAAGGAGGGAGGGGAGAGGAGGGGAGGGGAGAGGAGAGGAGGTGGTTTGAGTTGTTAATGAAAAGCAGCAAATATAATCCCAAACATACAGTTTCATTGAACATTGCCCTCGCGTTCCTACATCTTCTGCTATTTAGGGCTGCAACAAGTGATTACTGTCATTATCGATTAATCAAAAAAAATGTAAAAACTCATAAGTTATCAGAGCCCAAGATGAAGTTTTCAAATGGCTTTTGTCCAGCCAACATTCAAGAACCCAAACCTATTCGATTTGTAATGTTGCATGACAGACAAAAGCAAAAAAAAATCATCCATTTTTTGCAGGTGGAACCAGTGAGTGTTCATTAATTTTAACTGATGCATTTCTTATATGATTAATGTCAAAACAACTAATTGATTAAACAGATAATTAATTCAGCATTAGGTCTATTCCAGTCTTTATCACTGGATGAGTAGAATGTGTGAAATCACTACATCCTACATTGTCTGGCCCATTAGCTGCCCCCTCTCCCCTCAGCACCACCACAAGAACAGGCTTCAATCCTGGCTTCGCACAAAACCCGATATGCCACATTTATTATTTAGCTATCACACGCGTCGCTCTCCCACACCATCATCATCATCATCAGTGATGCCGCTTTCCGTCTCCCAACCTTTCCTCCCTGTGGTTATCTGTGTGTGTGATTGCACCGAGCTGGACGAGCACACATGCATGAAGCTACAGGGCTCAGCAGCAGCCTTCCAGTCAGGAGACAGAGAGCCGCCCCGGTCCCTGGTGCTGCAGCATGGCTGGCATCCCTGTAGAGTGCAACTCGATTCTGCAGCACAAAATTCTTCCGTTAGCCAGCTCTGCCTGGATCGAGGCGGGAGGGGCTGGGCAAACATTTATGCACCCACACACACTCTCACACTGAACCAATATGTATTCAAGTACAGTCACACACCTCCACACACAGTGGCACGTTAACCGACACTCAAAATACACCCCCGAAATCACACCAAACAGTGAGAATTTGAAACTAAAACTCTCATCCATGAGGGATTCAGAATTACTTTCCCATCAACACTCGAAGACAAAAGGTTTAATGAGGAATCATATATACTGTGAATGGAAACACAGATACACACACACATGCATACTATCATGCAGCAGTGAAATGGCCAACAGGAGAACCAGGACTTTTCCCAGTGGTCATAACCTAAGGGTTGTGGCTCAGTGTGAAAAACATCAGAGAGAGACAAATGTGGCTGTGTGCCTGTCTCCCTCTCCAGCTACAGTTGGTTTGGCCTCATTTATGTGTTGGTATCCTCACCATCATTAAACACTGAGGCAGTGGCCTGGCGCTGCCTTGCTATAGCTTAATAACAAAGTTTAAAAATGTTAAGGTATGGCTGAAAAGCTCAGATAGAAGAAGTGCAGACATCAGCTGTGCAGACAGACACCAGAGACAAGGGGCAAACCAGCAGAGTGGATTCAGCACTACAGCTCCCAGTGAATCCAGTACAAACACCAGTAAAGTTTATCAAGCAAGGTTATGTTGTACAGCCTCATTTTCTACTCTGGTTTCATCAGAAATGATAATATGCTAATTAAAGCACTCTGGGTCTGTGTGATTAGCTCAGACCTGCATTGTTTTATTACAGGACGATCCAACGAAGGAAGCGAAGTCACTAACATTACAACATGGCTGGTGCTGTATTTGACCACTTTGAATTAGAACCTCACACTCTCTAAAGCCTGCTCACATGAACTGAAAAATAAAAAATCTTTAATAAAATGCAAATTTAACAACAGGAAATAGCAGCTATCATAATGTTCAGCTTTTGTTGACACTTGTTAGTGTGTCCACTCGGTTGGACTTTAGCTACTTTGTTGTTGTAGTTGTAATACAAAAAGGTGTTTGACAAATTATTTGACAAATCATCACCCATGTATCTCTGTTATTAAAATGGAGACAGAAGATATCCAGCATATGTCATACACCATTCACATACTGCATATGTATCCAGTAAGGAGGTTTAAAAGTTAAAAATCTCCCTGAAATTTGAATGAAATTTAGATGAAGAAAAAAAATTGTAACCTGAACCCGATGTGATTTTGAATCGTCCACATCTTCAACAACAGCAAACAATTAGTGCACAGAGCTTTGTTTGAAACCACAAAACAATATCAGCCCTAATGACCTTTTCTGGAACATTTAAACCATTCCTCTGCCTTTGAATCACCAGTACAGTGTTCATTTGAATGCTATTGTTCATATCTGGACTTAAAACCGAGTAACAGCGGGGCTCGTGGTCCACAGGTTTCATTTACTTTCTTTTTGAAAGCAAACTCCTGCTGACCAAAATTAAACATTTTGGCTTGCGTAAAAGACTTCAAACAAGGTAATTACTCTGGTGATCTCTGTCGAACATAGCTCACGCTGTGCTTTATTCGTTAAACTGACTCAATCAGGAATCATGTGACAGCACTGACACTGAATACCACAGTGCTGTTCATAGCGCACATATGCATGTGTCACTTCCCATCAGCTTCATATCAGCTGCTCAAAGATGTAAGTATTGTTTGATGGATGCTGTTACCTTTTCACCTCATCTGAACTTATAAACACAAACTGTAGATGTGGAATACACAGTGTATTGTACACATGTAGGAAACTGTTCCTGGCTCAGATGAATGTGAATACACACCACAAACATGTAAGTTAACAGCCAACATATTGCCAACATTATTTATGGTCTGTGTGTTAAGTATCATTAGCCCTTCATCTGTCTCTGTGATGACCTTTGTAAAGCAGCATTCAACTGTTAAGTAGACAGTCTGAGGGCAGAAACATCTGCTGCTGCCACAGATGTCAAAAACCCGATGCAAGCTGCACTGACCATGACGTAATGTGTGGGAAGAAAAACAACCTCCGTCGATTGAACTGTAAATGCTGCTTTCCCTCATTATCAAACATGTGCAATCAATGGAAAAAAAAAAACACCAACACTGATTGTGCAGGTTCAAACAGATGGGATCTGTGGGTGTGAAGTGGCCAATCACTAAAATCAATGGATGTGTTTTCTCAAGCAGGGCGAGCACATTTATCTTAGCACAGCACAAACAATTTGTGTGCAACACACTGCAAAACTTTTTAAAAATAAGATGATTTTTTTAGACTGACGGCTTTTTTAAATGAGTTAAATCCACCATAACTTATCATGACCTTACAGATAATAGTGCATGTTGGTAGGTGATATGGATGCAAAATCCTGTTCGCCTGTTTAAGCCATTATGAATTCAATCTTTGCCCCAGGGCACCACTAAGTGTTCTGGGTTATTGTTTGCGTGGCTTTATCACCAACTATTGAGAAGATTTCCCTATGGATACCCACAAGACAAAAATTAAAATAAAAACACAAAGTGACACAAAGGACACAAAGCATCCACATACAGTACGGTATGTGGGCTTTAAAACAACTGAGTCAAAACACAAATGACCTCTTGGCATAAATACTCACTGTTTGTCTCACTGAAAGGATGAAGCATTTTCCTAAGCCTGCTCTCTGTTCCAGGACTCAGTTTTGATTTCTCTTGGCGAACTAGTACATGCATCTCATATCCGGGGCAGAAGCATTCGCACACACAGTTTAATGGATTGGTTCAACCCATGAGTCCTGTATTTAGTTGTTTATATATATCTGGGTCACTGGGGTAACAAGGTCTACAACAAATAATTATTTTCTTTAGCGATTCATCTGCCTTAGGACAAAACATTAAAAACTGTGAAAATAGTGGCATTCATAATTTCTCAGATGGGTTATCAGGGATATCATCAGTTTGCCTCCAGGACCTTCAGATATTCCATTTACTGGAAACAGAATCAGAAAACATTTGGTGTTGTTGTTTAACTGTAATGATGAATTGATTATCCAAGTAGTATTATTAATTTTCTAGCCATCAATTTTTGCAGCTCTAGTTGTGACTATTCCAGAGGTGATGCTAGATATTTGCATGGTGATAAATCCTAATCCTGGTCCACAATCACCTTCAATACTCATGTCCACTAATCACATGTTACAGATACATGGGTATCTGGGTAAACAGTGAAATGTTTGGATGTTAAGGTTACATATAAGTACTGTTTCAATAGCATTTAAATGTTTGTATTTATAAGATGTTTAAGTTAAGCTGTTTGCTTAATCAGGATGTCAACAGTACAACACCTTGCCTCCTTCCTGGCTTTTCTCTGTGTTTCAGCCTCCTCTGTCTACTCCAACTTGTCCCTCTGTATGCCCAGCAACTTGCCCACACATCCATGCGTCTCAGTGTCAGTCCGCATGCCTGTCAATCCACATGAGCCTCTTCTCTCCTGACTGTCTAGCGTACGCTGTCTGGGAGGTGGGAAAGAGGGAATGAGGGAATACGTTATTCTCATATCAACGTCTGATTCAGGCAAAGTGGCCTCCAAGGGACAACACTGGTGCATTCAGGTGTTAGCTAATGACAAATAAGCTCAGGCTTTGACACAACCAATAAATACAACTGAGCTCCTGTCTTATCTTATAATATGTTGAAATATTATCCACCCACATGTACAGTACACTCTGACTGTAATACGGTGACATACAAGTTAAAAAAAAGTACACTACAACTTCCTAACCCTGACTCTCTTTCGTTCGCTCTGTGTTGAACAGCACTGCAGAGACTGACACCACTGGAGGGTATTCAGACACACAGCAGAGAGGAACTGCCTTCCCACTTATTTCTCTCAAATGTAGCATTCCCAGAATAAATCCAGACATCTTCAGCCAGTGAGCTATGAGGTGGCAAAGACCTCAGCATGCTAACTCCCCCTCACTTGCCAATTTTATGCTCCTCTTTGAGCTGCTGTGAGCTTTCAGTGGAAACCGTCAACACCCTTAAAATAAGCACACTGCTGCTGGACGACACTTGTGTACCAATGCGTGTACGCTCGTACAAACACTCAAGTTTTTTTCTTTTTTTTATTTGTTTATTTTACAGGGACACATGCAACTAAACAATATCACACTCAGTCAACCAGTGAAGTGCATATGGGGTGTCTAGCTAAGAGCTAATTTTCAGCCCCCTGTCCCTGGTTAGAGTCTAACATTTCAATACAAATGCAGTAAGACAAAGCCTAGATATTTCATCCAGTTTTTGTACCCATATGTGTGCACACATAGACATACTGAATAGCAGTCAAAACCATCTGACCACAAGGCACATGCTAAGTAAGATGTCATGCCCCTTTAGCGAGCGCACACTGAGTAGAACAGCCACAGCAGACAGGGATGTGCCACTCTGGCTTTGACTGGATATGACACTCAGGGGCTGTTTGAGGTGCAGCTGAGGCTCACTGCAGTTCACTTTGGACTCCGAAAGCCAGGACATTCTCCTCTGAGACAGGTGCTACCCAAGTCACCCTGATTAAGTCACTGATGGGAAGCAGGAATTTCTCTTACAACAGCCCTTGTTTAAAGACAATAAAAGTATATACTGTAATCGGCAGTCTTACATCATCTACTCATTGACATTTGGGATTTACTGCTAACTTTCCACTTTCTCCCCTGACGCAGCACGTCCTCCATGAATCTCATCCTCTGACATTTAGCTTGGACCGGTTACATCACGCCCGTTGACAGTGCGGCCCAGTCTGTAT
>NW_018127919.1:163663-169784 GCF_001952655.1 Monopterus albus
AACAAAAGCTGCTGACTTAATAACAAAGCCATCTGAGACAAATAATACGCTGCTAATGGGAAATGTATGAGTGCATGAGGACAAATAAAAAGAAAAAACAGGCAAAATTGAAAATGTACTGTCAGAGCTCTGTACATGTGGAAAAGTTTGATACTGTGAGGCAAATCCCATTTGGACAAGAAGTTACAGGTTGCAGAGCTTTTTTTGATGGATTCCTGACTGAATGAGAATACTAGTCTCATCTCAAGCCCATTTACTCTGCAGGTGTATTTTACACTTTGTCATTTGTGTTGCAGTGCATTCATGATTAGTTGCTAAGGTCACAAACTTTACAGTGTCAAAGTTAACAGTATCTTATAACAGCATGTCCAAAATACATGGTAAGGAATGTGAATTATGATGATGAGGTTTTATTTTTAAGTTGAAAGTTGTTTCTTCACACTGTTCATGTTTGAAACTACAGGGTACGGTGATGTATGAAGGAATAATGTAGTAGAGAAGTACAACAACTGCAAAAACACTGATATTATGATTTAACAATACACATTACCTAATGCTGTTATACTGTACTGTCAATGCTGAGATTAGCCTTTTTATTTCTGATCTGAAAAAGGGGAAATTGCTTGACATTAAATAAATTATCAGGTAGTTCACATTCTTTGATGTCAGGTGTAAAAAAATTGTACAAGGTAATTACACCACATACAATCACTAAAGTCAATAATCAGACTGCTATTATACTTGGTACTTGGAGGCTTGGCAGGTTTATTGTACCCTGGGGTTTCTTTCATAAGAGGTGGCTACTGGCAACATCAGCTGACTGTGACTTTACAAGCAGCCAGATGCCCTATATCAACATTAACACTCGTGAATATTCACATACCCCTGGGTTTGGCATCACTGGTGTGAACGAATGGTATTAGGCTAACTTGGCATGACAACATCACTTGCAGATCATAAATTAAAATTACATTCCTTTCTGTTACAGACCTTGAGTTGCACCACCTACATAGCAAGCTCACACGTTTCGCCATTTTGGTGAATCATCAGCAGAGACAAATGAAGCCTCTCATCAAGTCGCAACTGACCAGTAGAGCACAGAATATCAGATAAATCGGTCTGATCGATCAGGTTTTATCAGTCACACCGATGACCAGCACATACTGTAAATCTTTTAATATCATGTTGTTAATGGCCCATGCCATGTTCTATGGATGTTTCAGCTAATTTACTTCACCACAAAACATGGATACTTTTGAATGTTGGCACCTACTTTCCAAATGTTACCATGTGTTTGAAATCCATTCTTCTCTGGGTTTGGGGTAGCCTTTGGTTTCCATTTGTTTCTGTCTGATATGATGCTAAAAGGGACTGCAAGAAATTATTATTTTTACAATCAATTTAATTAAATGATCTATAAAATAAAAAAGTTTAAAAAAGCACACAAATTTTCAGTAAAACACGACATGTGTAAATGTCTTGTTTTGTTTAACCAAAAGTCTCAGTATCCCAAAATATATGATGAAGAAAAGGAGGCAATTCTCACATTTGTAAGGCTGGAATAAGAGGATATTTGGCATTATTTCACTATTTTTGCTTGGAAAATTACTGAAACAATGAATTCATCATGAAAATAAATGAACCTGTAAAATAAAGCATTACCAAAATATCATATGTAATATTCAGAGTATTTATAGTAAGATGGCTCAAACTAACACGTTGATATGGCCTTTTCACATATCTAAGCCAGTGCACACACATACAAAGATGTGTAGTTATTGTGTCATGTTAGTTAGATGTTTTGGTTTGCAGATGGAAACACTGAAATTCTTAAAATATACGACAATTTTCACAACAGCAAAAAACTAACATTGTTCAGTCATTCTTGTAAAACAGTTTTATGAATGTTACCTGTGCTAAGCTAAGATTATATTCAACATGCCTAGTCATAGACGTTTTCATGAATCTGTCACACAAACTATCCCTTTAAGGAACCTGTCATTGAGGATCACCAAAGCCCACACACAGGGCTTGAACAACCAACCCATCAGCCTACAAATATGAGGAAAAGCTGTCACCTTCAATCATCATCAGAAGGAAAAAGAAGTTAAGCATTTAGCAGTTTGTGTCCATCGGATCAGAGGCCTCTTCGCTGTTTCATGCTCATGCTTTTTTTTATCAACTTATTATGTAATGCCAAAGTGGTACTATTATCCACTGATCACAAAAGTTTATTTCCTTTGAGATGGAACATCTGCTGAAATTGATTTCATGATTGGCTGTTCTGTCACCGCAGCCGGGGTTAGTTAGGCCACTGAGTGTGATGGTGGTAACAAACAGGAAGTTGGGACGGCCATTTAGATGAGCAGGAGTGTCACCGGAGAGAAGGACAGCAGCAGCAAAAGGGGGGAGCACGTGCCACACTGACACCTGGTGCTCCAGATGACAGCTCTGTGGCCAGATGGACCTTGTTACATGCACACATATACCCAAATATGCCCACGCATGCACACTGAGACACAAACACATACTGTACACATATTCACAATTACTGCCGTGCTGCATCCACACTCATTTGTTTGTTTGTTTGTTTTTTACATTTTTTTTTTACATTCAGCATATGTACAAGTAATTACAAGGAGGAATACATGTGACCAAACTGAAGGGAACTACACTGTGTGACTCTTAGCTAGAAAATTAGCCTTCCAATTGCAAGATGTGTGCAGAATGATGGTGCTGTTATGGTGGACAGATTAAAAAGATCCCATGGTGCATGCTTACCCTGTACATACCCACTGCACTCTGCACCACCTGTCATTTCCCTGCTTATGGAACCATCACTCCACCAAAAATCTACCCTGTACTTTATATAAGGGGAATGACTTTTGGTATGAACTAGAGACCTTCTATGGGCTTTCAGGCTGAATTTCATCTGAGAGCTTTGTTGATCTCTCTAGTGTTTTATAAACAATTTTCCAGCTCTTTACTGTGAGTGAACTCCAAATTTTAGATATCCTGGTGGCAAACTTATGGCTTACTTGTCTAGTTCCTCACTAATGATGATGGTTAATATGCACAATTATTGCATTGAAGCTTTGGACCTTATTGTTTGGGGGATCCTAAAGAATGTCTCACAAAGCAATGGTACAACATAACCACCACCCTCTTACCTCCAGAGCAGCAGAGGGTTTCTTCTTCAGTTCCTCACATTTGCGAAACTTGCAGATCTGGTGGCCTGTTTTGCGATTCCGGCAGCTGCTGCACTGCTCGCAGTTAATCCGCCTTCTGCAAGGTGGGCACATGCCGCAACGTTTTCGTTTCTTTTTACCGGAGTTGATAGCAGAGGCCAGCTCACTCTGAGCTGGGTACTCAGCCAGGCTGGCCATGTGTAGAGCACTGTCCGCCAGAAACACTCCAGCAGGCGTCATGATGAAAAGCCCCGGGTTGAAGGGGAAGCCACCCCCTACTCCATATGGGAAGTCAACAGGACCACCTACGGCGTCCGTGACAGACGTACCCTCCAAATCGCTAGCCCCCGAGCCTGCGTCTCCACCGCCAACTCCCACTCCCATGCCCCCAGGAAGGAGCATGTGCTCCATACCGGCCCGCTTTAACAGTGCTGCTGCCTGGGCAAAGTGCAGCAGGCCATTCTGTCCCTCCAGAACCTGTTCCAGGGTCCGATCCAACTTGGCTGCTGTCAATGCAGAGACAGTGGGCTGGGGCTGCGGGGGTGGCTGAGGCTTGGCTGAGTGGCTCTTAGTCTCACTACTGTCTGTGTGTCCATTGGTTGTGGCAGAGGAGAGGGTATACTGGGAGAGGGTGCGGGAGTTCTTAAGGCTCTTACTGAGGGGCTCACTGATGATGCCACTGCGGTTCCTGCGCTCTATAATAGGCGAGTCCTGTTTGCAGCTACTCCGCTCCAGGTCCTCTGTCCGGCCCCCCTCCGACAGCCCGCGAGACATGGTCCAGAGTGTACACGCCTGGGTTGGGAGTGAGGGTGGAAAGGGGACAGGGGTGAGCGAGGAGGGGGAGCAAAGGTCTTTCCTTGGTCCGTTCTGTGCCCTGGTGAGAGTGGTGCCTCACCTTGATGAACCGATCAGCCAGCTGACAACAGGCAGGCCGTGGAGCCTTCTGCCCGCACTACAGCTCAGCCCTCATCCACATTTTTCCATGGGCCATCTGGAAAACTTCACACAGGAAGAGAAGAGAGGTGTGCAAATGACTCATAAATGATCATCTCACCCAAACACTCAAAAGAAATTCTTCATTTTTGTTTAGCTGTGGGCCAAAACATACAATCAACTGGGAGCAGCCGAATCATATTTCATCACCCTTTAAGTTGATATGATTGAACCTGTTAGTAAACAGTTAATTATTTACTCATCCAGCAGTTATGGAGCAACATTATTATTCATTTGGGCTCATGTCTCTGTTAATTAGATGACTGTAGGTCCAATATTCACTGTTTTACTTTTTGCATTCCCTCTCTCTCAACTGCTGAAGGAAATATCCGGCTCTTTAGCCCCAAGATTGTCCAAGCTGTTCACCAGCTAGTCACTGACTGTCTGCTCTGGTCCTTAGCAGGGAGCATGCAGTGGGTTTTCAGCAACGCTGTGGGCCAGACAGCTAAACAACAAGCTAAAACTCACTATAAAACTCAGTAATATTGAAGGGGGCTGCAGAAATACATTGTTTTCATGTTGTAATACAATACATTGTTACTGTAAAAATCCACTTCAGTGGTATTAGGTTCAGATGCCTAGCAGACCTGACATTCTCAGCATACTGATCGAGGGTATAATAATGTTTCATATTCTAAAATTATATAAACAATTGACTCACATTCTAAAATGACAATGAATTTTGTTTGTCACTCAGGTCAGTTTTTCTGGTCTTTAATACCTGTAGTTGGCATAAAGTGCCTTAAAGGAAACAATGATTCTTACAGTCTATGTAGAAATTAGTTTTGCAAAATTAATTTTTTGATAGGTGCCACTGTGTTTTCATTTATAGCCCACTGATGGAGATATGCTGATATTGAATTAGATTTCAACCTCAGAAAATCAAATGCTTTATATCCTTTGATTCTCTTTGCTTCTTCTTTTAACATAGTAATCTATCAATCATAATTCCACAGACTCCTGGCCAGTGAAGCAACACCTGCTCCCTTGGTGTTTCTCTAACTAGTTGGAAAAGGAATTGCAATACAGAGCCTAATCTTAAAACTTCACTCTAATAAAAATATAATTAATTAAGTTGTATTGCGGACTTCAGTAAACTTTATTAATGGCAAACCATACAGTAATAACTACAAGACACTTTTATATTGTAGATAAGGTTTACATTCTGAGGCTTTATAATGGTTTACAGCCTTTAACCTAAAAGACACTGCGTGGACTTTTACTCATCTACAGGTATAGGTATATTTCACACTTCAAGGTAAAGATTCATACACAGAAACAAGTGGAGGGTGCATTATATTTGCATGACCTCTATGAAAAGTGTTTATAACTAGATCAGTCTGATTATTGTGCAACATGTATACACTACAAGTATGTGTTAGGTTAATAAATGCTTTATAAAAAACTAAATTATTGACCTGACTGTAGACTACTAAGAAAGATTTAGTTTACTGTCTAACAATTACATGCCCATTGAGCTGAGTGTATAACCATGTGACACAGTATGTGAGAAGACAAATATCTGCCACTTATTTGACTTTATTACCCAGCAATTTGAGAACCTACTGAAAATCTTTCCAAAAGCCCAGAAATAGAGCTAAGGAAATTGATTGTCTTCACTTAACCTTCATTTCTTTTGATTGCTATCATTTAACTGTGTCAATCAATTATTTTAACTCAGTTACCTTTAAAGACCAGACCTGTAGCGCAGTATAATTTGGCAACATGTTAGCTCAAGCTGAGTGGCGAAGCTTGTGATGAGGGTTGGAGACTGCCCACTGGACAAAGATGCATGTATCCACAGGCTTTTAATGTCAGATTCCTGTGACTGCTCATCTATGTAAAGAAAAACTCTGCTACTATTCTCCTGACCTGTCCGTGTTCACAAACAAGCATACCACCTCCCACAGAAAAGCTGAGGAAATGGCCGGGCCAGTCCT
>NW_018127919.1:169808-171644 GCF_001952655.1 Monopterus albus
AGAGGATGGAAAGGGGGGGGGGTCTGTGCAGTGTGTGGAAATTGGAAGGCCAGAATTAGTGGGAGGTAAAGCTTCAAAGGCAAGAGCACAGCCCCCACATTCTCACCAGCTCAGGGGGATGTGGCGCCAGTGAACCAGAGCCAGCTCCGCAGCCCCTCAGCCCCACAGTTTTAGTTTCTCCCACTACAGCACTGACCAAGGTCCGGTTTCTCAGAAGCATCTCCACACTGACTGCACTGACTGCATCTCTGCCAAGTTGTGCTTAAATGTATTACACCACTGCAATTTATCAGAGAGAGAGAGATTTTTGTGGTTATATGAAATAGTGGACCTCAGACATGAGTGATTATTTATGAATACTCTTATGTTGTCAAAGGTGATGTTTTTGTGAGATTTCAACATTACATTGTCTCAGCTGAACTCTGTGGCAGCTGTGCATTTAGGAAAGTAAATGTGGGTAGCTGCTTGTAGAACAACATTATTTCTTGATTAATCATGGCCTGGGAGAATATCCAACTCTTATCCAACTGCTTCATCAATGATCTAAATACAGTAAATGTGCTAACAGACTTGAACATTCCACATAATTAATGAATTGGCACATTATCAATAGCTAGAACAAATGAGTTCTCAAGTTGACTACAAAGTGACTAAGTTGGCAATCACAGCTCATGAAAACAGTTTTAAAAATACCACTGATCAGCTGTGACATATTAATTCAGCCAGGACACCATTTTCCCCACCAGCCAGCCTGGCGACAGCTGACCTGTTGATGGCACCACTGGTTTTAATCAAACTGAATAAAAACAGCGTGTATCCCAAATGCTGTTCTTTCACAGTGTTGATGATCTTGATGGAATGGATGTGGCACAGTGCTTTTCAAAGATTCTTCTGATTTGCTTTGCGTCAACAGCTTCGCTATGAGAATAATGCAATGATACGCATTTTATTTTTGTTTCTTCACTAAAATATTAATAATTTGACTACAGACTGGGGTGTGTAGGTTGAGCACAAGCTTGTATTTTATCTGAAAACATCAGTGTAACGAGCATGGCCTTGAACTTATAATGCTGCATTCATGAAAGCATTTGTCAGTGGTGTAAACATCTGCAAGGTTTATGTCTATGTTATGAAAAATAAGCAGATAAACGTAATAGTATAGAGAATGTGAAGATGACGTCACACTGTGCTGAAGTTTGGGTAAATGCACTATGATTGCAGCATGGCACTCTTTATCCAACAGAGAGATATATACTACATACAGTGGGTACGGAAAGTATTCAGACCCCCTTAAATTTTTCACTCTGTTATATTGCAGCCATATGCTAAAATCATTTAAGTTCATTGTTTTCCTCATTAATGTACACACAGCACCCCATATTGACAGAAAAACACAGAATTTTTGACATTTTTGCAGATTTATTAAAAAAGAAAAACTGAAATATCACATGGTCATAAGTATTCAGACCCTTTGCTGTGACACTCGTATATTTAACTTAGGTGCTGTCCATTTCTGCTGATCATCCCTGAGATGGTTCTACACCTTCATTTGAGGCCAGCTGTGTTTGATTATACTGATTGGACGTGATTAGGAAAGCCACACACCTGTCTATATAAGACCCTACAGCTCACAGTGCATGTCAGAGCAAATGAGAATCATGAGGTCAAAGGAACTGCCTGAACAGCTCAGAGACAGAATTGTGGCAAGGCACAGATCTGGCCAAGGTTACAAAAAAATTTCTGCTGCACTTAAGGTTCCCAAGAGCACAGTGGCCTCCATAATCCTTAAATGGAAGACGTTTAGGACGACCAGAACCCTTCCTAGAGCTGGCCGTC
>NW_018127919.1:171934-209494 GCF_001952655.1 Monopterus albus
GGACGGCCAGCTCTAGTAAGGGTTCTGGTTGTCCCAAACGTCGTCCATTTAAGGATTGTGGAGGCCACTGTCCTCTTGGGAATCTTAAGTGCAGCAGAAATTTTTTTGTAACCTTTGCCAGATCTGTGCCTTGCCACAATTCTGTCTGAGCTCTTCAGGCAGTTCCTTTGACCTCATGATTCTCATTTGCTCTGACATGCACTGTGAGCTGTAGGGTCTTATATAGACAGGTGTGTGGCTTTCCTAATCATGTCCAATCAGTATAATCAAACACAGCTGGACTCAAATGAAGGTGTAGAACCATCTCAGGGATGATCAGAAGAAATGGACAGCACCTAAGTTAAATATATGAGTGTCACAGCAAAGGGTCTGAATACTTATGACCATGTGATATTTCAGTTTTTCTTTTTTAATAAATCTGTAAAAATGTCAAACATTCTGTGTTTTTCTGTCAATATGGGGTGCTGTGTGTACAATAATGAGGAAAAAAATGAACTTAAATGATTTTAGCATATGGCTGCAATATAACAAAGAGTGAACAATGTAAGGGGGTCTGAATACTTTCCGTACCCACTGTACATCTATACGTTAATTTAAAAACATAATACTATCAGATACAGTTGCATACAACTTCAACTACATCAAAATATTCACTTTAGTGTTCAGTTTTATCAGAGACAGGACAGAAATTGACTCAGTGTTTTTGTCATCTGCCGACAGCTGCTAAGTAGCGTTATCTTCCGAACCAGGAGATGAGATCAGGGTGCACAGTCGTTTTTTAGTCTGTCACTCTCGCTGACTGGATCTCTAGGTCCGCTATGAGTTAGCTACAGTCAAATAAGGTTATCCATCTTGAATTAGCAGAGTCTGTAAAGTGAGATCTAAATGATTTAAGCAACTTTTTAGCCAAACAAAGCAAGAACGTATGCAGATAAATACAACGCGTACCTCCAAAAATGACACCCCCGTCCCAACATTCAGCACCATGTGACGTACCTTCACATTCTCTATAGCAATAACAGCAAAGGTGTTATAAACAGACAACAGCTCTCCTAATGCTTGGTATATAGTCACTGTTGATGTTTCAGTAGTTTAACACATCAACGTCATTAATGTTGCTTGACACAAAAAAATACAGACTAAAAAGAATCTAAAGGAAACCAGTCTGAAATGACAAGCATGTGTGTCCAGATATGGATTTTACATGTCCACAGGTTGTGCTCAGACTGTACACATCACACCACAGCTTTGGCCTACAACACTGTGTAACAAATGAAGGGCACCTACATATTTAAGCCTCACACTCCTTTACTCTGTGTGTGTACACTGACCTGATGATTTGTTCGTCATGCACCTTTTATCATCATCAACCCTGAGCATGGCATACAGTCTCTGGCTAATCACCT
The DNA here is from genome assembly GCF_001952655.1 of Monopterus albus. Classification (NCBI taxonomy): domain Eukaryota; kingdom Metazoa; phylum Chordata; class Actinopteri; order Synbranchiformes; family Synbranchidae; genus Monopterus; species Monopterus albus. Next base: position 173,341 of record NW_018127919.1, read on the forward strand.
TCCCCCACTTCCAGCATCATACAGTAGCTCTTCAGATTGCCAAATTATTTACAGAGGAGGTTTACTGTATGTCCTTACGTGAACTGTCTCATAAACCACAACTGCCTCTCCTACTGAGAGTATCAATGCCATACCACTGAAACCAGAGAATTAGTATTGTTTTGTCCTTTAAGACTGTTCACTCAATTTCCTGCAATGCTATAGACTTGATGTTGCGGTTTACATTAAAGCACTATAACCCCAGGTTTCTCTGAAATGTCCTTATAACAGCATTGCCTTGTGATTAGTAGCCACATATGAAAATCCATGAGTCACATTTCTTGCACCTCATGCTGTCTCAGCATAAAACTATTAGTCATTCTTATTTTTTTTGTCAGCCTACAGTATCTGCACACAACAGTTTGAACAGGATTAGCAGAAAGACATGAAGATCATCATTAATGTCATGCGTGCAGCTTTTTTCAGGTCAAACAATGACCTTAGCTGGAGATTGTGAAGCACAGGTGTGGTGTGAGAGGCGTAGTGTGTGCAGAAATCATTTATGGCTGTCTAAGTAAACTATACCAGGATAACAGTCAACATGTAGTAATATGACATTTTAAGCAATTTCTTTAATGCATGATGATCATTTTAGACAAAACTGAATCTGTTTTGTTTGTACACTTGAGGGAAAATAAATCAGGGTGGTGGAGAATCACTCCTGTTTTAAGTGTCAATAAATCCTTCACTGTACTGCAGAGGACAAAATAGCCTGAGGAGGTACAGCACAACACTCATAATGTGATTATAAATGTTGCTGTTCATCCAGTAATGACACTTAGTGAAAATCTTGACATTAATTGGAGCCTCTTTTGTTGAATCAGCTGAGTGATGTCAGCTCAGTCATTCTGTGGCTGCAAGTCAACAGCAGCTTCTTTGAAGAGCTTCATTTTTTCATTAAGAATTTCATACTATAATGTTTGAATGCGGTTGATACAAATCATATATGGGCGTCAGTTTGTGTGGGATGTTTGACATTGATTTATCAACTAATAGCCAATAACTGTTCATTTATTTTGTAGCTCCTGTGTTAGTGAGCATGTATACAAAGTTTTTGGCACTGTTATCAAGATAACTATCAACTAAATACAATATTGAGCCTTTAAGATAAATTATATTCGCGTTGTCACCCTATTTGCTACTTGACAGTGCGGCCTGAAAGTAAGTGGCCTGTGTCCTGTACAGGTTTGTTTATATCTAATCATTTGCATATAATGCGAAGTTCAGTATCAGTGACCTGAGATAGACACTCACACTAAAGGAAAAGTTCAACATATGCTGAGCATTAAATAAGAATTTTGATGCCACTCTTGCTTTGTTTGCTAAATATGAATCTACAACCAGGATATGTAACTAGCTTAGCTTTGCATAAAGATTAGAAACATGAGGAAGCAGGAGCAACTCTAAAGCTCACCAATTAACACGTTACTGTATATCCCATTTGATTTGTACAAAACAATTGCCTTTTAACAAGGGGTTATGTGCTGAACTATTGCTTGGTCAGGATCAGTTGCCAGGCAACCAGTGGAGAGTCCAGGAAGTTACTGGCCCGGCCCAGCAGATAGTAAGCCTCAGCCTTTCTTGCTGGCTGCATGCAATCATGAGTGGTATCAGTCTTCTCACCTAATGCTGTGCAAGAAAGGAAATATTTCCCAAAAAGTTAAATGTTTCCTTTAAAATATGTTACACAAATTACATATTGTTAGGTATTTTTAGTCAGATAGATATTGGATAGATACTTTATGTATTAGAAATGTTTAGTGGAGATAGGATGTCTAGTTAGACTGTTAAATGCTTAGTCATGCTTATGAGTTTCTACAGGGTACATCTGGTCAAGGATAACTAGAGAGAAGAGTTGATGACTGTCAGCAGACAGGGTGTTTAATATTATTATTATGACGTGTATAACTGTAGCCTTAGCCATAATATGTTCTTATGTTTAAGCCACGACATGTTACTAGAAGTCTGTGAGAATGTTTTTAGTTACACACCACTTAATCAACAGACACACGCACATTGATTTGCTTCATGTTTGACTAATGCTATGACCAGCTGCAAAGCTGGTACCAGAGACGTCTCGGTTGACGTTTCTGTGTAGTATGGGGCTAGCCCAACCGAGGGGATATAATGTATAGGCCTGGTGGGTTCAGGGTCTTTCATCTTACATCTGTCTGCGTGCAGTTTGGAGGTGGAAGATACCTGAGCGTGTAATGTTAATTTTACCTGTGATCCTTTGAATAAATCAGCACTGTTTTGAAGTTACTTGGACTGTCTCGTCTCTCAGAGTTAGCATGGTAAGAAGAACCAAAATAGTTCAACAACAATATTCTATAGCTATATTTGAAGCAAAGCTGGCCATAGCACATAAACTGTGTCAAAACATAGCAGAACCATTCAAAAGCCCAAATAAATGTCATAGGTTTAACCTGGAGCTCTTCATTTTGTGTGTAACAATTCCAAAAACCTTTGAGCTTAAATCACTGGTGAACGTTGTCAGATACTTTTATGAGTAGGAACATCTCATGCAGCTCTCATCCTTCAATACAGTAGTTCCAGATGTTAATAGTTATCTAAAACAGGCATTTCTATTTAGCTGATCTTTCATCTCAGGCACCTGATTTTTAGACCAGCTTTCATGATAGGATGTAAAAAAACATATGAATGTCAAGCCACAGTGTGGTGAAAGAACCGAACGGCTAGTTGATTCAGTCACCGACTAGTTGCATCAATAAGTGATGGAGGAATAGAGGAAAGCATTTAGGACCAGTTGGTGTTTTTTTCTATTGTTTTGGGATTGTATGGTCTTTTTCACAACACAATCTAAACATGGGAATAGGTAAAAACATTACCGGGAATTTGGGAAGCTTTTCTGTCATGACTGTTTAATTATTCAATACACATTTACTTGGCCTCCACAGCTGTCTGATATTACTGTCTAGGGTCATATGAGTTCAGTAAAACAATTCATTTGGGACTGTGATGTGCACACTGGAAGAACCACCTCAGTGTATTACTATGAATGCACCTTTCTTTCAATAAACCATATATCCTGAATTATGTACATGTCTTTGATTATACAGTCAACCTCCTTTAAACCAAGTCAAATGTACCATAAACAATAGGCAGTCAGTGTTAAAGTGTCACGTGCATGTGTCCATATGTGACTCACTAGCGCGACTCTTGAATAAGTTTCCTTCACTGACGTCACTGCGTGCGCAGGTGCCAGGTAATCACAGTCGAAAAAAGGTAGAAAAAAAGATAGTGTCTAATTTCCTGCGCGGTTATGGGGTGGCCACAAACTCCGGAGCACGAGACACGAGATCAGTGCGTTAGGTGAAGCAATGCACGATGCATATGCGGCGTCCCCTCCACCCACCCAACCCCATCCAGACGCGCTGTCTGCGGACCCTGCGCTTGTCTACGGTGTGCTACACATCCACTATTCCTCCCACCTCCTGTCGACTGACGCGCGCGCACACGAACACACACACACTCATACAAAGACGCACAAACGCAGAGGAAGTTAAAAAAAAGCCTGGTGACAATAATTACACTCATCCATTGTCCATTACCTGCTGCGTCTTGATCTCTCCAATCAAGCTCTGCGTACAAAAAGTTAGAGGATTAAAACAAGCACGCCGTGTCCCCCCGTGACTCCAAATGATTCGCAAATGTGTCTATATATCTCTCGATGAGCGCTACCTGGGCACTTTCTAACGATGGAAAACGACGGAAAAGGAGATTATAAAATATATGACATTTAACCTAGTGAAAAACGGAATTCTTCACCTCTATTTACGCGCGTCGAAAACTGTTATATCCGTTCAGTTTATGCTTTTGGGATGACACCGTATTAAATAAAAGTTCCAGTTTTTTAGGGTGACAATCCGAAAGAGTCTGTTATCACATTTAAGTATGATCACACTCCAATGCGCGTCGATCACGTCTTTCATTAACTGGCAGCGCCAAGTTTAGCGCGCATCATTAACAGCTGATTCACAATAAACCACGGGGCTGTGGGTTCAGTGCTGCGCAGATCCGTATCAGCGCCGGCGGCGACTTATTAAATGAAATGAAGATTGTTCTTAAAAAACTGAGAGCAGCTTGTTAAATATCCACATCATGTCAGTACAGCGCTGCAGCATCGTTGTCTCTCCTTTCACCGGCGATTTTCAAAAGCTCATTATTTTCTATTTCAAGAGTAAGTAGATCAAATAGCTGGCTTTTGAGTGGTCTCTGTGATCAATGTGCACAGTAGCCTTTCTGCAGCACCAGCATATGGTCTGCAGTCGCACATTTGAGGATATATGCATCACAAGAGCCCTGGTTCGCGCTGCTTTAACTTGATCCGATAAGAAGATGACATCCCAACTTTCAGCAGACTTTTAACAAAGTATGATCCCCCCCACCCTCTCCTCCCTCCCCCTCCATGTATCTGCATATTTGCAAACACGGGCCCGTTTTATTCGCACCTACCAAAGCAGATCCGAGCAGAGGGGAGGGCTCCCACAGTCCGAGCGGTCCGTTTCTCAGCCTGCCGTGCAGAATGGTAACAAAAAACAGAAAAGGGTAGAAAAAAAATATCTTATTCTCCGAGAACACAATCCTACAGAGTATCTGTCTGTTAATGACAAATGTGAAAAGAAAAAAAATATTCACCGTCAGTTATTTTAGAAAAGCGTACTTTCTCAGAGGCTGAACGCGTGGGTTCCCCCAGCTTTCTCGGTCCTTGCAATCCCACCTCTACATCCCCGCTTGCAGAGAGGAACATGCAAACACATTTCATAGATTTTTGGAGCTTCGCGGAAAAGCCGAACTGGACTTTTCTGCTGTGCGCGCGCGTCAGCTGAGGCCAGCTGAGGCCATACGGTTCAATGTGATTTGAGGACAGCAGGGGAGAAAGGTGTCCTTTCCGAATAGACTGTGGGCTGGCGCAAGATTACTGTAGGCTGTCTGAATGCGCACTGGCTCAAATGGGAGCCTATAATTAATTCAAAATATCAAAATGTTGTTTTATTGTTTAAGCAACATAAAAATACCAGAGTGATTGTTCGTTTTGTTTTACAAGTATAGGTTAAAATATATTAGATAACTAAACAATATTTTAAAATGATATTATATGAACTGTCACATTTTTGTGACAGATGTGATTTTGCATGATGTGTTCTTTATTTTAAGCTTTAAAACTAAGAAAACACACAGATGAGTTCCCTCTTTGTCAAGAGGAACGTGGAGTAGTACAGGGTAAACACGGGTAAACTGAATTCACCCGTCACTGGGTTATGAGAGGTTATCCACCATGCAAGGCTGACACAAATTGCTCCGCCTCTCGCTCAGCCCCAGAGTCCACTCCACCTCTTTCGACTGTCCTGTCTGCTGGCAGGCGGCCAACCCAAGTGTGTGGAAATGACACCGCCAGGGCGGCAGAGATTTTCCTTCATTTCTCTCCTTCCCGATCGCAGACTGGCTGACATTGGCTAGAAAGTGGAGCAGCTCGTCAGGGACAATCAATGCGAATCGATCGAGCTGTGCGGTTGAGGCTCCAGAGCTGGAAAATATCGCGGCAGCTGAAGAGAGGGAGAAAGAGAGAGAGGGGAAGAGGAGGGGGGTGTTCACTAACTCTGCCAGTAGCCAGCCAACCTCCCTGCAAACAAATATGCTCTGGCTCCCATAAACATGACACTCACTTAGTAGCTTAAATACTTAACTCGAAAAGCCACCAAAATGCGTAATTACGCACGGGTTTTGAGTTCCAAAAGCATAAACACTAAATATATTCATCAGTTCAAGTTATTTCATGTTGTATTGAGTGTAAAATAGTTTAAGTAATGTCTACTAACAAACTATCTTAGTTCTGTGAATTTAATACAAGACCATTACACTTGTCTCAAGACAAAATGACAGTCATATGAAAACTATCTCACAGATCAGAATTCTCCAAGCTGCAATGAATGGTCCTCTAAAGACTCTAGTACAAGTCACATTGTCCATATTAATGATTTTGCAATACGTTATTAGAGTTATATCCTAAAATGTAATATTGTTTGCTCAGATGGCATCTATTCTCAATACCACGCCACAATAGTCTCTTTCATTCTGTAAGTCAGTATAAAAGAGTGGGTGTAATGTCTAAAAAATTAAAAGTCTTATTTTGGCAACTCCTTTGTCGCACAACCATTGTTTAAAATTCTAATTAAATCCAGTATATATTGAGTAAAATGCAAAATTTGTATGGCTATGTGACTTCTCATACTGTAACCTGTTGCACTGAACATATTTATTGTCTCCTGAAATTACTGCCCAGCTGTGCTGGCATCCTCACAACCAAGACTGACAGGAGTTTTCCAGAGTGGTTAAATAATTCAGAAATGTCTGAAAGGGAAAACTGCAGTGAAAAAAAGGCAGTGGACAGATGTCATTAGAGGCTGATTAACACATTTGTCTTTTATTCGTTTACAATCCACAATGGATACTTCAATTCTTCACCTGAGGTGATAAAACACACTGTATATAATCCTCTAATATTCACCAAATGCCACTGTAGACATACCTCAGTCCATTTAATGTCATTTCTTGGTGAAATATCTACAAAATCAAGCAGCCCTTCAAGTTGTAAACATCCTCAAAGGTTCATATAATACAAGTAAGAAATATCACCATTTTATGTTTGTGTATATTTGGAGTAACCCACAGGACGTGGGTCATTAAATACGGGGAAAAACTGTGATCAGCAATGATGGCTGTCTATTTTTGTCTGTACGTGTTGCATGGATGGGGTATGATGGTTCATAAAGTCTCATTACAATGAAACTTTTCAGTGTGAGCTGGGCTGTGGCCTTATGGGTGAGAAAAGCAACATTGCGGGAGAAACAACAATTTATTAGTAGAAACAAGGTCAGCCAAAGCTAAAATGTTGCACAAAGCACCCAGTTCTTTTTTCATTGCATGTTCCATGTATGCACACCTGTGACCTGTGATCTAGTTCATCTAAATGAGTGACATAGTTTGGGGTGTGAACTTGATCCAACAGCACACTTCCAAGTGAAAAGCTGAATAAGAATGGAACAGTTTCACTGCTATGCCCCAAGCATGAGAAAACTGAGATTACATTTATACACAGCAATTTTCAGGCAAAATGTTCATATTCTAAATTACTGCAAAAGCTTATCTGACAAAATGTTTAGGTTGCACATATCTGTAAAAAGCTTCACTGACACTGACACAATAGGTTAACAATCCTGTGGCCTTGAATGGGTGGATGATGTGTTTATAGTTCAACATGAAAGTCAAGAAAATATGGTGGTTGTGGTTAAATAATGATGTTGATCACACTGTAACATGACACTGGAGTTAAAGGTGTTTATGTTTCAAAGTTTATTTTAATATAAAAGTACATGTGTTTGTCACACAGCTGTTCAAAAACTTGTCTTCAAGTGATATATTAATAGAAGACCACAGAGTTCATGCCATGCTACAGCTGACTGCTTTCTTTGAAGCACTGCCCATAGAGCTGATATGTGAACACACTGACAAAATAATCCCTGATGTCACCATGTCCCGAAACCAGATTTTGACACAGTTTTGTTAACATTTGAATCCAGAGAGGACAATACATGTCTCTGTCTTTCTTACTTTATTATTATTTTACTATTTTTGGGGACATTGATTACAATTTTATTATTGTTTGTATATTTTCTTTGTGTTTCCATTCAGAGGTTTAAACCATGTCACAGCATTTATGTAGTCCTATAGAAAGAACTAAAACAAACAGGGATTATTTTTCCTCTATCTTCTTTTGTTCTTTTGTATCTTTCTATGTGTCCTCACTTTTGACCTTCTAAAGTCCTCTGTCTCTGGTCTGGAGTAGGAGGAATATTACACTGTAGTCTGCAATCGTACGTGTCTTTCATAGGTTGAAAAGAAGGTCAACGAGAGAAGTCAAGAGAGAGAAGGAGAGTCATGCATGGATGGATGGGTAGGAAGGAGCAGCAAGCTGTGACTCTCGGACATGTTCTGGTGAGTGCGCTGAACCCTGGAGGCTGCAGCCACACTCAGCTCTTTGTTGTTTTCATTCTGCACAGGGAGGCAGGGTACTTTCCTGAGCCGGGGAGGAGGATTAGTGTTGCATGGCCTCCATCCCCAGCTGCACACATGACCGGCACCAGAGGAAAGCCCCCAAAGATGGCCCAGAGAGGGGAGCGCAAATGATAAAGGGAACAGGGCGAAACACGAACGTCAGCTTTCTCCAGCACTGAGGAATGTTGCAAGCCCTGTAAACTCTCCAAATGATCACAGTACAACACTTTCAACATCCCCCTTATTTCTGAGAAGCTAGCCTCTTGTTCTGCTACTTGTTTATGCAATGTCTCTTTCAGCTTCTTTCACTCATTGTCCAGCAGTACACACACTCTTTATCCTTCAGTCCTTATCCACATCAATAAATGTAATCAGTCCATCTCTTCAGTTAAAATCAAAATTACAATAAAAAAAATTAACTCGTGTTATCCCCAGCCCAAACATGTGCAAAGCACTGCATCCACTGGCAAACAGGGTACTGAACACGCCCTCTTCTGTTGGCTGGTTTTTAGTGCCAGGTGATGTCACTTCCTATAGAATACCATTGATCGTTAGTCGTTACAATTTACCAGCTGTTGGAGGATAGTGTTTCGGATTCTGTTTCTTTCCACAACCTCCCATTTGTTTTTAGTTTCCCAGCAAAGCAAATGATTTAAACAGCTTTTTTTCTGACACAATCAACCTTCAAAATGTCACAGAGTAAAAATGTTGGACAACAAAAATGGCTTTTTTTTCTCTATTAAGTTATCCTAATCACTTATTTTAGCAAATTCTCATGCAAATCCTCATCAGTTATGGATAATCACATCCATTCTGTTCTTTATCTCGCCACTAGCTGCACCTATAGTTGCTTCAAGTATATTACTCTGCATGCAAATTCACATCACATAGTGTTTATATTTCAGTTTCTTTATGGGTTAAACAAACAAGTTACAGTGTACTACTTAGAGTGTTCTAGAGGTGCACTTGGTGTATTTTTGAGCCTGGGAGTGAGCCATACTAACTGTTTCCCAGCTCGATTCATCCAGTTATAGGGGGGCTGGAGCCAATCCCAGCTGACACTGGGTGAGAGGCGGGGTGCACCCTGGACAGGTCACCAGTTTATCACAGCACTGACATGTGGACAAACAACCACACACACTCACATTCACTCCTACACGCAATTTGAAGCAAAAAAGCAAATAAGCCTATTTCCAAAAAGTCTAACCATACATTTAACTATATCTAACAAACTAACTATATTTTAGGCCAAAATAATAGAAAGACTTACATTAAAAATTATGTGTATTTATGGTTGTATTACTTTAAAAATAAAGAGAGAACAAGATTCTTATGCTGCGGAACCCAGTGAATTTCTGCCATTACTGAGCACATGCAATTCAAATCAGAATAAAACAAACTCATTAAATAAATCTAAACAAAATGTAGACATGGAAATGAGGAAGTTCAAATTATTTTTTACCTCAGGGTGTCATGTAAATGGTTAAATATTCCATTAATCTGTATAATATTTGTTAAGTGAGCTAGTTTGACAATGAGCTGTTACAGTTCCATGAAAAGACTGATGCATTTTTGTGAACTGGTATAATTGAATCACTTACAACATAACATGCAATCTAATTAATTTCTTGTACTATTGATCAAACTGCAACTAAATAACTGGGTTAATAATGTTTGAACATACAGATGGATAAGCCACAGTCTACTGAGACAGGCCATTCCTTGGTGTTATTATCTTCTCCCATTGTGCCAGGACAGCATGTCAGCAAAACCGGTATTTAAAGGAGGAGTCCGCAAATGTGCCTGCCAACAGGTATTTACCCTGGCAGAAATACTCTACAAATGAGAACTAGATGTTTAAAAAGTCAATCTCATTTCAAATTGGGTTTGCACACTTTTGCTCACATCTCTTCCAATAACATGTCAATAAAAACCAGTGGAAGGCTTTTTAGCCAGTCGCTTTATTTCTTATTAGATATTATTATTATTATTATTATTGTGCATACATGATTCAAAGCTATTGTTTATTCTGAACAGAGAACAAATAAAACAGCACAAAATTCTGCAAAGTTTTTCTCAACTTTCTGGTTTATCTGTACCAGCAATTTTGACAACTTCAAGGTCATAGTACCACATGCACCTGAACACTCTCCTATCAACTGAGTCTCTACAGTGTTATGGATTTTGTACTGTGTTTGCCCATTCCACTTAACAAGCCTAAGTCAGTCAGACCTGCTGTGAGCCTCACAGCTCGTCTCTGCAGAGGCCTGATGAGCAACACTGGCTCCATTTCTCCAGATTTCTTACTCATTCTGACACTAATCACATGCTCAGCCTCACATGTCAGGAAGAAAGTGGTTCTATTGTTTTGACCGACAGTATGAGGACAAAAAAGCATGACAAAATTACATCAACAACTGTTTTGCTTGTAGCACTAAATAAGTAGTGTCACTGCCTTCTCAATAGATCATATGTCTAAGTATAGAGTAACAAACACAGCCCCTGTGTAGCAGTACAGGAGAACAGCTGTTGCTGCTGTAGCAGTTAAAGGGTCGGGGCCCCATCTAGTGGCAAGTCTTTACACAAGCTGCCCGAGAAATATATGATTTTAGAATAAGAATAATCATTACAAGTTTGAAGTTGGCTATCAAAATTGTGGGCTATTTAAATAAGAAGTAAATCATGACAGCAATACTGTAGTGAAAAGAAAAACTCAAACGGTATTACGTCATGTTCCTTAGTTTTGGTTAAAAGTTCACTTGATGCAAAGTGACCAATTAAAACAGTAACATTCATGATTCAAAATGTTATGTAGACATGTTAACACAAGTAACATCAACTTATGTTGGTGCTTAGATTTGTATAACCTTTTTTAAAAAAAAACAGGAGATCAGAAAGGCACCGGGCCCAGACTGTGTGACCCCCTCTTGCCTGAAAAGTCTGTGCTGACCAGTTGGCTCCCATTTTCACGCAGATCTTCAAGAGATCACTGGAGCTTTGTGTAGTTCCCTCCTGGTTTAAATGTTCCACCAGCATCCCAGTTCCCAAGAACTGGAACTAAATGACTACAGACCTGTCACCCTGACAGCTGTAGTTATGAAGTGTTTTGAGAGACTGGTATTGGCCGACCTGAAGACCATCACGAAGCCCCAGCTGGATCCCCTGCAGTTTGCCTAGTAAGCAAATAGGTCAGTGGATGATGCAGTCAATATGGCATCCTGCAACATCTTGACTCACCAGGGACCTATGCTCAGCATTCAACACCATCATCCCAGACATCCTCTTCTCCAAACTAACCCAGCTCACCATGCCTGCCCCCACCTGTCAGTGGATTACTAGCTTTCTGACGGACAGGAAGCAGCAGGTGAGGCTGGGGAAAACCACATCCAGCACCTGGACTATCAGCATAGGTGCCCCCCAGGGATGTGTGCTCTCCCTGCTGCTGTTCTCCCTCTATACTAATGACTGCACCTCAGGAAACCCATGACAACACAAGGGTCATTGGCCCCATCCAAGACAGCAATGAGTCGTCTTGCAGATGGGAGGTTGAACAGCTGGCCCTGTGGTGTGGTCATAACAACCTGGAGCGAAAATGATAGTGGATTGTAGGAGGAGCTCCCCCACCTTATCTCTGCTCACTATACTCAGCAGCACTGTTTCAGTAACAGTGTCCTACAAGTTCCTGGGCTCCACAATCTCTCGGGACCTGAAGTGGACAACCAAGGTCCTGAGGTACAGTCATTGGTAAAGAGGGAGAACATCACCCAAAAGGTGCACCAGAGGATGAACTTCCTGCTCAGCTCAGCTCAGGAAGTTCAACCTGCCTCAGGAGCTGTTGATTCAGTTCTACAGAGGAATCACAGTCTGTTCTCTGCTCATCCATCACTGTCTGGGTTGGCTCAGCAACCAAACAGGACAGGAACAGACTCCAGCAGACAGTCAGGACTGCAGAGCAAATCATCGGTGCCAGGCTGCCCTCCATGGAGGACCTGTACACCTTACGGGTCAGAAAGAGAGCAGAGAAGACTTCTGCAGACCCCTCACACCCTGGATACAAACTCTTTGAACTCCTCCCCTCTAGATGGCGCTACAGGTCACTGTGCACCAAAACATCTAGACACAGAGACAGTTTCTTTCCTGGTCCATCACACTTATGAACAGTCAGTCTATGTTTAAAGGTCTGGCAGGATGATGTACACATCAGTGTGCAACAACATACAGATGTACCTTAGCTACAGTAGCTCTTTTAACTTGTTTACATGTATGTGTATACACTTTTGTCTGTTTTTTACTTGTGGTTTTGGCTTTATTCTGTTTTTATATTGTTGTGTACATCAGGGGCCATTGGGCTGGAGTCAAATTCCTTGTATTTTTTATCATACTTCAATAAAGTTCACGCTTATGCTTATGCTGCTTTTCATCAATATATTATCACATCTAATGTTTTAAAGTCTTTTTATACTTCCACAGTATTTGAGTTTGTTGTCATAAATATTTGTGAATCAATATTTATTCATTTTTACATCCAATGCAGATAAATTCTGAACAATGAACAACAATTCACTCCACAGATTTACCTAACAATTTCAAAATAATCAAATATTCCGATGTGGGCTAACTGTAATCACAAGAAAATAAATGTACTGACCTCTCCTTTCTCACAGAATCAAAACCATGTCACATCATTCCATCTCTAAATGGACAGTGTCAGTTTGTCGATGTTTTGTCGCCACCAAGTGACGTTTCTCTGTCAGCATTGCAATAATTCACCTGGCTGTAAAATTCGCGGGCACGTGGGCGCGTGTCATCAAAATTAATCTACCTAGTTATTGTGACTGTTAATCCTGTTTGAGACACGGCCCACGACCTAGTCACAGTCTCATCTTCAGACTACCAAAATTTCGAGAATACCGATCGCATGGCGCGTCGTGCGTGCGTGGGGGCAACCCCGTCTCAGCTTCCATGTGATGACAGCCCCGTGAAACATTTGCGTGGGAGTTCCCTCCACCGACAAGTCGGTGTACAGCACGTCTCTCTCTCTCTCTCTCTCTCTCCCTCTCCTACTCCCTCCCTCTCCCTCTTTCTCCCTCTCTCTCTCTCCGTGCGTCCTCCCCCACAGTAACAGTTTAGCAGCAGCAGCAGCAGCAGGAGCTCTTACAGCATCCACCATCCATCCCTGCTTGGGAAGCAGCAGCAGTCCTATCCGGCGCAGCACCGACGCACGGCATCATCTAGGCCAAGTGATGCCACAGCATCAGTCGCATTTCGACACCAAATACTGAAAATACATCCTAAAGGAGGGAGAGAAGACACTTCAGCCTCGAAGACAGCAACTGCTCATGAAGATGTCTAACGCTGACATCGTCTTAAACGCCACCGATCGGATGGTGAAATGTAAGTTATCCTGCATTTGGTTATGGATGTGGATATTATGTAACATCTTAACTATGTGGCTCGTTGCGGTTTGGCAGAAAATGGTCTTTATATTTCCTGTCGTGCATTAATGGTGTATATGTGGCCATCAAGTTGTGTTCATGGCGATCCTGGAGCTCTGATGTTGATAAACAATCCAACAAAAAACGGACATAAAACTTTAAACAGCAGCAGCGTATATATCCTACATACAGTATATAGCCACTATATAGGCATATATTAATTCTCCTAATGAAGTGGCGTTTTAATGCTGGCTGTCATGGTTTGACTGTATCTTGGCTTGGGCTCGGGTAGGCACGAGAGGAGACCAGGAAAAACAGCTGAATGTGGTAGAAGCTGGAGCAGTGATGCAGCAGGATTTCGCAGGGAGAGGAAGAGGGCATGAAACCGACATTTAATGAGGAATATTTTCTCAGGAGTGAGTCATGTTTTAATTTGATTAGAAAAGGTCTATAAGGAATCCCAGAAGCCACCTCAGCAGACGTGCAAAAAGGCTGCTCTGTAAGAGAATTACTGAGGATACAACTTGGCTCAGTGGAGGATGATGAAGTGCTCACAGTTGTGCCGTAACTCATTTAGCTGCGCTCATCTTGATTCTGGACCAGCTCACAGTCAGCACTGTGCCTGAATCTATTCACATCTAGTGTATGATTGTAATGGCCGAGCAGCTGCAGTCAGCATTAACAGCTCTGTCCTTTAGGCTACAGAGTTGTTGAAACACAGAGTAATCTGCACTGAGAGCTGTACTCGTGTGCCAGTGGACAAATGCACTGTAAAGGTTGTTACAATTCAGTAAGATTTAGTTATTATTCTAATAGCCTGGACCGCCAGAAAAGGAACTAGATTGTTAGGAAAATAGCCAGGTCCTTCCTGAGAAATCATAACAGTCTTTTTTCTGTTTCATTTGTAGTGAAGCACTTCATTCGTGTGATGTAACAGACAACCGACTAGGGACAAAGGAATAGTTTCATGTTGCAAACTGATATTAAAGTGTAACAAATACTTTTGTGTACATAAACTGTTATTTGGGTTAGAAAGTTGAAATAATGCTCAACGAACATAGGTATGAATACTCCTTTTGTGGCTTCCATCTGCTCGTTGGTTTTTGTAGTTCACTTTATTTAAAAGCCAAAAAAAAAGTTGTAAAAAGCTGAAAAGTGAAAAATAAAATGAGATGCAAGAATATAAAGAACCAAAGTGATCAAAGTAAGGTATCAGGAGAGCTGAGATCAGTTCAGACAGACATTTCAGTTATTGTTTGTGGTGCATGAAGGAGACTACTGAGCACTGATACTACCAGCTACTCCAAGTTATTTTTATACCTGTGTATATCCAAGTTTCTCACTGGTTCTTTTTTCTCATACTAACCTGACAGAACATACAACAACTGCTGATCTGTGCATTTTGTTTTCATTGCGCTGTCATCTCTGCGCCGTGGCCATGAAGTGGAAGGTTTAGGTCATTTATTATATGAGGCCTTAAAGTAAATAAGCCTGTGAACTATCTTGCTTTATTATATTGCCTTAGAAAAACAATCTTCTTCACATTACTGACTTATTGAGTTCACAGAATCTGAATTCTGAAGAAATGCAGAATGTAAATCTGGAACAGTTTGTAAGAACAGTTCCAAGCGATATGAAAATAGTATGTACTGACACATAATCATTAAGATCAAAAGGCCAAAATATTTACTCCGGCTTTCAGCAGCATGCATGCAAATTAGTTTCAACATCACGTGTGCTGCCATTAATGATTTATTAATGGTTATGATGCAGGATTAGTTGTGTCTTGTCAGAACAGATCTGCTTTTTGCTACATGTTTAATAAACATTAGACACATACAGTGTATTATATATCATATAAAGTAGATTATAGCAGGTGGAACTATGAAGGCTGTGGCTGAAAAATAAAACAAACAAGGGTCTCATGGCATGTTAAAAGCTTGATACCTGGCTCAGGGTATGTTAATTAATGGACACTCTTGTGTTGGTCTAATCAAGCGATGCCATCTAACCAAAGGTTGCTCATTAGCAGCACAAACCTATCACATCACATATTTCATTTTTTTCAAGATGGCAGGATAGACAAGTCATACTGCAGCAGTAAGGTGCACGATTTGAACTTCGTACCGAGTCACTTTGATGCGACCTGAAAATGTGATGTGTCTATTTATGAGCATTTTCACATGCATCTACATAAGCCTCCAGTTCAAATTGCTGTTTTCTGTGGCAGCACTGGATGTACCTCAGCAGTCAGCTGCTGCTGCTGCCGTTGCCCGGCAACATACACTATTTCATAGTTAAACTCTGCTTGGGTGCTGCGCAGAAGTCGAGGTTTCATCTCACCACCCTTTATATCTGAGTGCGTCTGTATTTGCACCTACATATGTGTGTCTGCATTGTTGGAAATCATTTAGGTGTCTCAGTTGCTTTTGTTTTTTGTTTGTTGTTAGTGGACTTAATCATTTGTTGCTCCATTCTGCCTAAAAAAAGCTAAGAGTAATGTTCTTTTCACATGTGGCTCCTTTGCAGTACATTTATAGAAAATAAGAGCTTCGTGCTGGCTTGGTGCTCTGTATCACACTTACTTTTTTATTACTTAGATGTAGCATAAATTACAGCAACTACACCAGTTTCAGTTCATTTCAACACAGGTTATGTTTTCATCCCTTTCTATCTGAGAAGATATACTACATTACCTTTTGGTAATTGGCAACTTCCTTCCAGTTCTGACTGATACTTTTCAGTTGTTTTAGCTCATGGATTTATTCACTTCCTCTCAAAAAAAGAATCATTTTGTAGAGGTAAATGATCACTTCATATGAGTTGTGTCATTATGCAGTCAGGCTGCCACTGTACTGTGACATTAACTCAGTGAAAACTCGAGAAAACTCGAGCGGCACTGGTGACTGTGCTGAGTTTGTACTAGTTGGTAAAGTGTCAAAGCACACATCACCATCACAGATACACACTGCACACTGTGAAAATTTTTTAGTCCCATTAAATCCATTCGCCGGGGCTTGCCTCATTATCCTAGGAGCTGCAACTTTGAGATTTCTCTCGTCGAGCATTCATTATTAAAGAGCATGTTGATCATGTTTAAGCCTGAGCTTTGAGACTCTTCCTTTGTCTTTTCTTCATTTGGCACCGCTGAGTGGCCCTGTTTGCTATTCACTGCACAAATCTGGCAAGCATACCCTTAGACTACTGCTGAGTTCTTTTGTTATGTGCACATATGTGACTTTGTGTTTGTATCTAGCTATTCTAAAGATTTATGCAGATGGACACCATTTGACTGTATTGCATTGTATTATTTTCACAGCTCCAACACTTAGAAAGAGTTTTCTGTGTTAAGCCAGTTTGATCTGTAGATTAACTTTAGTGCATGGGCCCTGAGAGCTTAAAGTCAGAGCACAGAGATCAGCGCTTTGCTGTCGCTGAAGTAGTGATGTATGGTTGGATTTCACAGTTTCACAGGCAGTCTGTTGGGTAGGTGATAGGGTTGCAACGGTATGAGATTTTCACGGTATGACCACTGTCTCTGAAAATATCATGGTTTCATACCATGGTACGTCATGAAACCAGTATACCACTGCGACTCTAGCTACTAGGTGACTGGTGCATTTTAATGGCCACAGGATTTAGCAATCCAGGGAGAGTGCTGGATGAATAGTCAGTGCTTAGATGCTAGGTTTTATCAGTCACAGCAAGTAAGCACACATCTGTCCTGTTAGCAGTTGACAGTTGTTTGTGTCGATTCCAGTTGTAGTATTTAATTTTCTTTACAAATGTGAATTACTGAAATATAAGAATATATATGCAACACATTTAAAGCACAGTGCAAAAGTAAATGCATTGTACCTCTGACCCACTA
This sequence comes from Monopterus albus, assembly GCF_001952655.1. Classification (NCBI taxonomy): domain Eukaryota; kingdom Metazoa; phylum Chordata; class Actinopteri; order Synbranchiformes; family Synbranchidae; genus Monopterus; species Monopterus albus. The sequence goes on from NW_018127919.1 coordinate 190,762, forward strand.
TTTTAAAAAATACAATATGAACATCTGTAAAGAATAATGGTGACATATGTATGATTCCATTTCCTGCCTTATTTGACCCTGCAGATCACTTCTCATACTTTATTGTTTATAAAGCCATGTTTATAAAGATGGTTCTTGTGCATTTATACTGTCAACAAAGACGGATGCAGCAGCAGCAGCACACTAATACCTGCAGGCAAAACATGGAGGGGGTTGTTTCAAACACGATTTCTACATGAATTCCTTGATGATGATATGTTTATATTATTCATTTCAGTGTGGTTTGCCACCATGTGTCTGTGCTCTGTCCTCAGCTGTCCCCTTCCCCCTGAGCCACCGCCTTACAATGAAGGAAGTATTTGACTGTGAAGGGAAACCTCGTGTGGATCTCCTGAAAGCCCACCTCACCAAGGAAGGCCGTGTAGAGGAAGCTGTGGCACTTCGAATCATCAATGAGGGAGCCGCTATTTTGCGTCAGGAGAAAACTATACTGGACATTGAGGCACCAGTCACAGGTATTAAATATGCTAGAGACACTTATATACAAGTGATAAATTAAAGGAAAACCAAACATAAAGAGTCTCAGTAAGGTTTTGACCATCATGTGCCCCCAGAACAGCTTCACTGCACCTTGGCATTAATTCTCCAAGTCTCTGAACACCTCTGAAGGGATGAACACTATTCTTCCAAAAGATATTTCCTGATCTGGTGTTTTGATGGTGTTGGTGGAGATGCTGTCACATCTCCCATAAGGTGTTCACCTGTGTTGAGATCTGATGACTGTGAAGGCCACACCATATGATTCATATCATTTTCATACTAATCAAACCATTCCGTGACCCCCAGTGTCCTGTGGATGGAGGCATTCCTATTTTTCCTTTAATTTGTTACATGTTCTGCTGCATTTGGAAACTGTAAAGACTTGGCATTTTGGTTAAAAGTATTCTGCCTGGTCAGCTGTAATATGGCATAGGGCTTTAATCAGAAATGGTCAGGCTCACCGCTGCTATCTACTGCTTCAGTTTGCATAAGATTTGTCTTGTGAATGTTTCATTGTGCTACAGTTTAGAAAACTGGATGATTTACTGGATGATTAACATACATCCAGTAAAAAATATAATAGAAAATTTTGAATTGCTAAAAGCCCGGAGCATTTGCACCTTAACAGATAACTTGTTTTTATCTGTCAAACCTGCAGTGTCTCAGTTATATTATAAAACATGAATTTTTGTCCTGTGTGCTCAACCACAGTTTCCCATCGTTGTCGTTGGTACAGTCCTAGACACTTTGGTATCCATGCCTGTCAAAAGAGGAGACTCTGTATAGAGTAGTCTAGAAGTAGTAGTAGTAGTCTAGAGCCCTTCTTTTCAATAAATTCTTAAAAATCCTCATAAAGCTCTTGCACTTTTGTTGAATTGTAAGACAACATTATTAAGTTTTGTTTACTTTAGCATGTCATTTCACTTCACTCAAAACTATATGCTATTAAATATATATGGATCCATATATATTCATAAGGTAATGTGCATGCCATCAGCTTTGTTGTTTTACTTGAAAGCAAATCCAGTACTTTTACAAAACAAAGGTGACAAATATATGAAATGCACAATGACTTGAGGAGAAGACTCCTCGTCTCGACCGGTGCCGAGAAACTAGAGGTTTTATGTATTAAGCATGAAATATGGATGGTGAACTGAATATTCTGTATGGGCATTTGGGGAAGTGGAGGTCTGTTGTGTAGCTTTGTGAGCTTCAGTTGTGTTTGATTGCCCCTGCAGCTGTGTATACTGTATTCATATATTATGAAGCATTTGCACATCTTTAATTGTATGGTTGTGTACTATGAGTGTTTATGTGTGTGCCTGTATGTATGTGCACATGTGTGTTTGATTGCTTTAGTCACACAAGCAGTCTCCCACTCACATTGCTCTAAGCTTTGAGTGGGCGAAGGCCACTGTGGAGCTGGTAGAGGAGACAGGAAAGAGAGAGGAGATGGAGGATGAGTAGGAGAGAAGGCAACAGAGAAAGATGATAATGAAAAATTGAAGGAAATGAGATGTAGGTTTGCACGCCAGAGCCATAGTGTTCACTACGAGAAAGTATGTACCTTCCCTTGAGCTTGAGCTTTTCCTGCTTCTGAGGTGAGAATTTCTCAATTCTCTTTATAGGACAGAAGCCTTTAAGCCAAGGATGACCTAAGAAATGTATGCCTGTTAGGGTGCGCTCGAACACAGAGTGAGCGAGCAGATAAAAAGCGGACCCAGGTAGCTGGCTTCGGTGCAAGCAGTGAGGTTTATTTACAGTGAAGGTAGTGACATATATACAGGAGGAGTAATGAGGTAGATGACCGGGTGTCGATCAGCAGCAGCAGAAAAACAGTCAGTGGTATGGTGGATGATGATGTACCGGGCTGCGGACGCAGAGGTCACTCCTGGGCTGGTCAAGGTGGAGGTGATGATGGCTGTAGACAGAAGAGCAGGGATAAACTGGGTAAGGGGGACTGTGCATCGACCTGGGAGGTGGTGGCTGGTGGTGTAGATTAAATCCAGGGGGGCCCAGAGGAGAGGTCCGAAGAGGAAGAAGACACTAGAGACGGCAGGGCAGGATAACGACTAGGGTGCTAACAAGGACTAGAGAGAAGAAAGACAATCTTAGCATAAACTTGATAAAACAACATAACAACCACTGGCCTGAAGACAGAGAAAGAACTGGCAGGGGAGTGACTGGTGAACAGTGTATAAGTATGGAGGAGACTAATGAGGTGCAGCTGGTGAGTAATCAGGGAAGCGGGGCAGGTGTGTTGAATAGTGTAATCAGTGCAAGGGCTAGGCTAGTGTGAGGAAGAAGAAGAGAGGAAGGTGGAGCTGGGCAAACCTGACAATGCCACTATTTTCTCAACTCCGAGCATTCCAAGTACTTTCAGTATTATTTTGGACTATTAATACAAGTCTGTAAATGTAGATTAAGTCTTGCTGCATTTACAGACACACAGGCCTCCTCTGCTGCTCTGTTGAATGTTTTAGTCCATCTTGTTTCTACTTGAAACAACTTTTAGACATTTAAGAAAGGTCAGTGGCTTAGCAGTTAATAGAATAAGAAGCACTTTATTGTGACAGTGTTAATAAATGGCTGTGCTGTGTTCTCCATTGAGTTGTGTGTGTTGAGGGAGCCTCAGCTGACAAATAGCTGTGACATGTTTACATTAGCATACTAGCATCAAACTAGCATACTCTGTTTTTCTGTACATTGCAATAGTTCTCTATGACTGTTTATGGTTACATAACACCTGTATGTCATCATACATTATTAACGAGAGCCAGTAGTAAATATAGTGTTTTGACTTCTTATGATCTTACCCTCTTAAAAATACATGTACATAACACATAAACTCAAGCATCATGACTGCATGAACACAATCCTCTCAACCGCATATCAACCTGTAGTTATTGTTTCATTGAATGCACTGTGCCAGAATGACCAACACAGACCTGTGCTGACCAGGACGAGAGTGTTTATTTTTTTCACATCACACATGTAAAAAAGATGGATGTGCACAAAGATGCATACAAAGATATTCAATGAGATCCTGTGATTCGGTAATGTTTGCTGTCCTTTGGTTTCCAGTCTGTGGGGACATCCACGGACAATTCTTTGACCTTATGAAACTGTTTGAGGTGGGAGGATCACCAGCCACAACACGGTATCTGTTCCTTGGGGACTATGTTGATCGCGGCTACTTCAGTATTGAGGTAAAACCATCAGAATATCATTAAGCATGTCATATAAGAAACAAGCTGCAGAAAGCCTCATATAGTTACACTAGGGTCATATGGTCATCAACATAAATTATAGCTATCTTTGCATCTTTTTGCATGAAATAATACTTTGATTATGTTTGTTTTGACAGTGTGTTTTATACCTTTGGTCGCTGAAAATCCTCTATCCAAAGACTCTATTTTTACTTCGTGGAAATCATGAATGTAGACATTTGACAGAATATTTCACCTTCAAACAAGAATGTGAGTACTTATCAGTGTTTATCATGTTGATTTTTCCTTTGTTTTGCTATTGTCATGTGTAGCCTGAAATATTTTTGGTTCAGATTAAAAGTAATGCACCTGTGCATTGGGACTGTCAAGTTAATTCTATGTGACAACACAAAAAAGGAAGATGGAATTACCAAATCTGTCAACAACTGAAACTTTAGAGTTGATATCAAAACATGATTTTTTTTATATTGGCAGATTACCCCTTTACATATGTCCTCAAAAAGCCTCATCTCATTTAGACGAGCCAATATTACTATATACGTACTTGTTTTATAATGTTTGTTGTCAATATTCAAGGTGACTCGCAAGAACAAACCAACATATATCATATTCACAGTGTAGCCTAATTGTCCAGAAACCCTGTTTTTTTAATTGATATTGTGTCACAACTGAGAACACTGATGTATCTGATTACATTTCTGTCTCCTGTCAGGTAAAATCAAGTACTCAGAGCAGGTGTATGACTCATGCATGGATGCATTTGACTGCCTTCCTCTGGCTGCACTCATGAACCAACAGTTTCTGTGTGTTCATGGTGGACTGTCACCTGAAATACACACCTTAGATGACATTAAAAAGGTAAGAAACTACTGCCTCAGCGCTACCAGCTCTTATTTCACTTTGTTTGGTGTATGAGGTTTTTATATAACCTACATTTCAACCTACATCTTCTTTATGTTAAGTTGGATCGGTTCAAGGAGCCGCCGGCATTTGGGCCTATGTGTGACCTGCTGTGGTCTGATCCTCTGGAAGACTTCGGCAATGAGAAATCCCAGGAATACTTCGGCCACAACACAGTGCGAGGCTGCTCCTATTTCTACAGGTGAGTTGTTGTTTCTTCTGGACCTTTTGGATTATGGTCACTGGAACACCGTTGTTGTTTTTAATTCCAAAGTTACCAAAAGACACAGTACAGTGTTGCTTGCATGCATGCATTTGTATGCCACCTTGCCTTGTGAGCAATCACCTACACCAAGTGCATACCGATTAGTCATTCTGATTACATTAGATTGACCTCTGGGGCTCAGTGCTGGTCTCTGAATACACCTTTGTTTTAAAAGAATGAAAGACTGCAACTCGCATTATGAACCCTTCAACAATAAATCCTGGGTCATATATCCAGTTTAAGCTAAAAAAGAAAAAAAAAAGGTTTATCAGCCACTAGTCAATAACAGCTGCTTCTTTGTCACACCTTTCATTAGACACTCGATTAAAAAGAGTGAATTCAATAATAAGATTCTACATTATTAATAGATAGATATCAAATATTTATTGCTACCTGAGCAAACCAAAAAGAACAAAACAAACAACAGGTGCACACTTACACCACATGACATGGGAATGACTTGGGAAGGAGCCATTTTCACATATGAACTCTGGACTGTGTTCATGGAATCAGGCCCAGACTGTCCAGAGTTGCCCTTTCACACATGCAGCACACAACAGTGTCAGACATGTTCTCACCTAATGGAAATACTCTGGTTATGCCACTCCTTAAATTTCTCTAATGATTCTGGCACCAGAGCTTAACAACAGAATTTCCTGAACCACGTCATGTCTCCAGTTAGATATTTTTGTTGTTGTTTTCATTGCAAACTACCATTTTACATCACCACTGGGTGTCTGTATTCTGACAGTTTCGGGTTGGTCACATGATAGAACCTCATCAACACATCCACTAGCTCCGTGTGAATACTCCGGACTATATGCTGCTGTTTTCTCACATGGGCTCACCCTATCTCACTCGGACATCACACAAACTTAAAAGTCCAGCTCAACTGACTCCAACATTTGCACTGACGCATACAGCTCCCCTGGGTAATAATGTCTAGATAATTTGAGGGCTCCAGTGCATGTCTGAAAGGGGCTTATGATTAAGGAGACTGCATGGCTTCATGAATGAATATATAAACATTTCCTTAAAGACTTAGACAGTGCTTGTATGCCTTGGGGTTAACAACTGCTTCTCGTACTCAAGGAACAAATCGTTACAGATTGAGGATTTGCCCAGCAAACCTGTAGTCAAATAAAAATAGAGGCAGAAAAAGAATGGAATAAAATATACAAAATAAAAATGAAGCAAATTGTGGAGTGGGTTTGTTACACAACTATTCAACCTCCATGACAGTGCATGTAAAAGAAGGAGGAGTGAACACTGTCCTAATGTTGTTGTGAGAAGGAGCTGTGGGAGTAGGTGGTGGTGAGGAGAAGAGATTAGGTGGCAGTTGTGGTGAGAGTTTTCTTAATGAAGGTTTAGAACAGTACAGACCCCCGCGTGGGAGCTGTAGTTCTGCTGAAATCACAAAATATAAAGTCAGGAAGATTTATTCCTCCTCTGAAGAGGAAATGACATTCTGGGCAGTGTGTGTACTGTGTAGGACAACTGCAGCTCAGATTCACATCTTAACCCGACTGAAAGTCTCATTTTGGTGCATTTGCATGTACAGTACACGAAGAAGCTACGATGTTATCATTTGCTCCAAATATCAGATGATGTAGTTCCACTGAATGGCTGAGTAGAGCTGTTTCAGGTTCACAGGTTTTTTTTACATACTGTGGATCACAAAACCTATCATCCTGACAGTTTTGAACATTTTAGCTGGTTAACTTTTGCTGTTCATGCTGCTATCATTACTGCTGATCTTTTCCCAAAGCCTGGTGGGTTTTAAAATTTTTGAATGTATTTTTGTTTTTATGTATTTTTGTGCTTTAAGGTAATTGAATTTGAATTTCACCCAGGATCAATAAAATATCTATCGATCTATCTATCTACCTACCTAACTGATTTGTTTTAATTACAGAAATCAACATACAAGGACAGACAGCTTGAAACACAGTGGAAAACTTGCTAATTTTACTTTTAATATTTTACAGTATTTTTTCCTGTTATTTGTGAAACAAATGCCACCTCAAGCAAAGAACATTTGGAAGCCCTTCTTTTTATTGAGCTTAGGGCCTTTTCTTTGTAATAAATGGAACGAATGTTCATTGTGAAGCAAAAGTTCATTTTATTACCTCTCAGAGATGAACTAAAACCAGTGATTTCCTGAGGTCTTATAGCATATTATTCTTTGGAAAATAGTCAGCAGTGCTTAAAAATATTGTGTTCAAAACAAGCGACCTTGCACCTGACATATGGCTGACACTGATGATGCATTGGTAGAGTTTATCTTGGAGAGTAAATGATTAAAAATGAAGCAGGCGAAGGGTCTTAAAACCTTTTGACTACTGTTAAATAGTCACTGATAAGAAAGTGAGAGAGGGGCGTTGTAAGCATTATTCTGTACAGGTGTGGAGGATGCTTCTATAATAGTCATCTATCTCCCCTTGGCTTTGTAATGACTTCACTCCCAAATGTACCTCTCTGTCATTATGACTCTTGCCAGCTATACAGTATGCAGCACAGAGAACCACATTCTCCTGGGGAGCTTTGCGAAATGCAAGAAAATCTCTGTCCAGAATAGAAGTATAGCAGGTTGGGACAAAGTTGGTGCATTCAAATTAAATCAAAAATAGTGCTATTATGTGTTATTTGACTTTCAGCTATTGACAATTAATGTTTTGCACACACTGATGCAATTAGCAGCTTTATTTGACTGCCTAAGCATGTTTCATAACATTAATACACAAAATTTTTTAAAATAATTTTTTATTTGCGAGAATGCTTGAAATATATATTATATTATTTAACACCATAGGGGCCTAAATGAATGCACACTGGAAAAGTGGTTCTCTCTTTTGGTTAAATAATGACGTTACTGCCCATAAAATAATCCAGAAGCTTTTATACCTCACACAGTATTTCTTGATTATATTCATTTTGAAATGTTGTAATGCTGTAAGGTAAGGTTTGCATGAAGCCTACCTGCACTACATGTCAAGTTATGTTACATTTTGTTCTCCATCTGACAAAGTCTATCTTCTTGAGCAATGATTGTAATTAGAAAATTGATTAGGTGATAGGAATGTGGTTATAAATGGTTTTTATACTGGGGGAAGTTCCTGTTCTGACCCGAAGCCTGACAGATGGATTTTCTTAGGGGAAAGAAAAAAACCTTGCAGTTTCACACTCACGGCACAGCACTTCCATCTCTCTCTGTCTCTTTTCGCTCATACTCATTTGTCAGATTTCTCACTCTCTCTCACTTACAGGCTCACCGACACACAATTGTGTGTTTTCACAAAGGGGAAGAGAAGGAATGTGAGCTGCAGGCAAGCGATGTGTGTGTACTGTGTTCCCTCACAGTAATCAATAGATAGCGTTGGAGTGGACAAAAAATATATTAGCACATAGGGTGTGATGGGATCTTTCTTTTTATGTTGGTACATGACATTTGTGCCAATACCTTGCACAAGATTGTGAGACAAAAAAATACTTTTGCATCTATGACAAATATAATCTTTAGTAAGTGTGATGCAAAAATTGCATTTCTAAATTTCGAAGTTAGAAATGCAGTGCAGATGTGTTTTAATAGAAACCGTTACATAACAGTTTTTGCAACCTGCATTTTGTATTAAGATGCACTGTCAGGTATAGTAGAAATCGCTACAGCATATTCATGTGATGCATAAAAGCTATTTCTGTTATTTAGGCTATATATTGGCCATAAAAAGAATGTTAGCCATGACCTAGATATACAGTATGAGGGTGGCACAGTTTTATCAGGTGCTCAAGGCACAGCAGTTTCCTTGTTTCTGTTCTGGTACAAACCTTTGAGCAATTAAATATTTTAAAGACTGAAAACTTGATGAGTCCATGGACGGCAGTGACTGTAAGGAAGGGCTGAGAGAGAGGACTGCTGCTGGGAAACATACACTGTATGTTAAGGTAGCAAGTGATTACACATTTTGGAAACATATTAGAAACAATGCATTTCTCAAATTTGCGTCTTTTGTCTTGTTTATCACTGTAAAGGGAATATTGCGGCTTTTAGACTGTCAGTCAGACAAAACAGCAGATGTCACCTTGGACTCTGGGAAACTGTAATGGTCATTTTCATTTTTGTCCAAACTTCGTAAATCAGTAAATGAGTAAATCAGAAAAGTAATTGGCAGATCACTTTGATAACAAAAACAATCATTAGTTGCATTTCTAGCAGGAATATTCCAACCTGATTATATCAAAGATAAATAAAGAGTTTATTTCTTCTCAGACATATGTTTGGAATACAGCAGTGAAAGGAAATAAAGGAATCACAAATGTCTTTTCAAACCCCAGTACCCAGGGAAGTAACAGACAGAGGTGGTTCTGTATTGAGTACATTAATCGTTGCATTTTGAAAGAGCTAATCAAACTGTAAGCTATAGTTTGTTTGTTTTTTTACTAACCCAGGAGACATAGTTTGAAAGGATGATACAGTTTCTGAATGATGTAACACATCCTTCCAGGCATTATATAACAACTGTGTTGAGAGCTGTTAAATGGTAGGCTACATTCACACTGCAGCTGGAAGTGGCCCAGTTCTGATTATTTGTCCCTCCTGTGCAACACAAGTCTGATGTTTTCTGTGCACTTTTAATACCCCTTTGGATGCAAATTAGGATCCTAAATAAGCATCATGTCTGATACATGGGCATGTCTGCATTTTCATATATCATGTGGTTTTCATCATCTTCCTCTTTGAGACAACTGCTTATTCATCTGGCCAGAAAAACAGAGGACAACTTCAGCATGCAGCCAGTGGAGAGATAACAATATCACCATTTTAATGAGTCTTTGGGAAATGATTCAGTTATATGCAGCAGTGCAGAGCTAGTATTACAATTAAACAAGTGTTTGGTAATATTAGTGGATCTAATGGAATGTCAGATGCTGTTCATTTGCACATACATCTTTTTTAAGATGAGGGCCATCCAAACTGATATTCATTTGAAAATGCTTTTTGCTCCTTGTCTTTATCTATGCAGTCAATAATACACAATTAAATGTGCCAAAGAAGGGGATGGCAGTCATATGGAATCTCAGTATACGAGTTCAATGATGTTTATGCATTATTTGGCCCCAAAGAGGGTGGTGTCAGGCCATGCTGACTTATACTGTATCTTCAGAACCCCACAATAAGCAACACCATTTTCCAGACCTAACCTACCCTTAACACAAAGCATCCCTGAACCCTGTCCTCACCCAAGCAAAGAGCAGATATGTGGCTTGACACACAGCATCAGCATTGAATTTGTTTAGGATAAGGTTTGTTTCACTCTCTCTGTGCAAAAGAACACAACCTCTGGCAGCTGTAACCTTATAACCTTATACATAGGTGGCAGGCGGAGCTAATTTATGGATCGTATTTTGAAAACAGAGGGTAGAGAAGCTGCAATACAAAAGAAGGGATAGAGGGGGGGAGTATAACAGAGAGACACCATGTCCTATCTCATTTTCACTTGATTTATCAGACAATGTGTAAACTTTTAGTTAATGCACCTTTAAGCAAGCTTGCAAATAAGTGGGTTGAGCAGAGACAGTTCAAAGAGACTTATTTATTGCAAAGTTCTGTATTGGATATGCAGCAGCTATTTTATGCCATGTGTGAGAGTGGTGTACTCAGTTGCTCAGAAGCCTGAGCTTGCTTGCAGGCTTCACTCCCTTTCAGGCACATTTCCTGTCAGGACAGGAAGCTCCCACTGCCTTTTTACTGGGTTCATTTTTTTTTTTTTTTACTATAACATCTAGCTGTTGGTGTTTCACACCCTTGCATCAGCCTCACCAAGGCTTTCATGATGAGTGATAAATATTGGTTCTTTCATTATTTTAGTAAGTGAAATGTTATGAGATTAGTAATCTGCAGCTAAAAATGTAGTTCTGTTGTTTAGATTGAAAGAAACGTTTTTAAAACCTGTGAAAAGATTGTGTTTAAATTACTTGAGTTGTACTTTATCTTTCATCACATTAAAAGCATTTTCAGTGTTGTTTCTAAAACTGATTTCATTTACTCTTTTCCAGTTATCCAGCTGTGTGTGAGTTCCTACAGAGCAATAACCTATTATCAATTATTCGAGCACATGAAGCACAAGATGCTGGGTATGTTCCTGCAAAACAAAAAATAGACATTAAAAGAGATATTTATTTCCATATATAAGAACAAACTGCTTTTTTGTCTTTACCTCCATCTGTGTACCTTCAAGCTACCGGATGTACCGTAAAAGTCAGACCACTGGATTCCCATCTCTCATTACCATCTTCTCAGCACCAAACTACCTGGATGTTTACAACAACAAAGGTCAGAAAATCTCTTCAGTTTATACCAATCTTTGTTTCAGTTTGCATATTTATTTGCAGTTCCCATATATCATACATTTCTATAAATAAATTCCTATGTAAAGCAGGCAGGCAGGGTTTTTCGAATTTAATTTACTTTTTGTTTATTATGTCATTGGAGCCTGGTATTGTGACAAACAGGAGAATACCTGCACCTCTACTCTTTTAGTTAACTGGGTTAGTTAAATGTTACAAACAAAAATATCTAGTTTAAAAAAGAGCCCAATATACAACTTAGTGATGGACAATCCCACACAAAATATCTTTTGAGGCTACAGTATTATAGCCTTTTAGCGTAAGGTGTTAAATGGTCTAACTCACCCCTACCTCGCTGAACGTTTAAATCCCCGTAGGTGTTCTAGGGCCCTCAAATCAGCTGATCAGCACTTCTTGGAAGTACTGAAGACAATGTACAAAAGACGGGGGGACCAGGTCTTTGCTGTTGCTGCCCTGAAGTTATGGAACACTTTACCTCTTGAGCTACGCTTGATTTCAGATTTTGCTTCCTTTAAAAATAAATTAAAAACTTATCTATTTAAATTGGCTGTTAACTCCCAGTAGAGTTTTTTTGACTTGGTATTTTGACTTTTTAACTTTCTGCCTCATGTGATTTTATTGTTGATTGCTTATACTAGTTTATTGGTTTTATTTTATTGTTTTGTTTTTATCTTATTGTCTGTGAAGCACTTTGGTCAATCTGTCGGTTGTTGCAAAGTGCTATACAAATACATATTGACTTAATTTGATTTGATTTTGCATCTGACAAAATGACTACCATGGGCTCCTTTCACTTTTGTATGAAAATTGTTTTAACAGTCCAGATTGGAGTTGTATGAGTTAGTGTAGCTGCATTTAACCTGTGAGCAGGCATAAGAATGCATGAGGGAGCCCCGTTTGTTTGCTTTCTCAGATCTGTGTCTTGGTTGCCATGGGCTATGAGAGATAAGGGAGCGTGGGATGGACTGTCGGCACTGCTGACTATCTCCATGTGGCTTTGTCCCTCCTGATGTAACAGTGTCAGCTATCCCTGGCCTCAGCTGGGCCATCTAGTGGTTGAATGCCTCAGTTTCTGCTTTATTTCTGTTCTTGTAGTAAAAAAAAAACCCCAGTAACATCACCAAAGATGAAGATTTCTGAATCATGTACAAAACATTGTTGTGCATATGGCTGTGACAGTATTCACTGAAAGGATCCTGCACAGTGCACACTATAAAGCAAAATGGTGGTTTGTGTATCACAGAGGCCAATCTACTACTGCTCTGGATGTATTTATTTATTATATAAGTATAGATGTGTGTTTTACTTTGTTCCTTGAGCAAACATCATAAAAACACAGATTATACAGTATTCAACATGTTTTACCAGACTACTAATTAAAATGTACCTGCTTTGGAGATTTAGTGTGTGAATGTAGCTGCAACATCCATTTACTTCAGTTTTATTGGCAATAAAGTCCACAAATAAATTTGAATAAAGAAAAAATACTCCAAACCAAGCAGACCACAACATTAATGCTTATTTGAGCAAACAGTGAATATTTGCTTGAATTATAAACAGTTTTGACTAGCTGTAGTTAAGGTATGTTAGGGTTGTTCTCGTTTAGTCATTCTACCACAAGTGCTTCAGTTGTTCTGCCTTAGTAAACCCAGGATTTGTCTGTGAATATTTGTGCCAGTATGCCAGTAAAGGACCGATGCATTGTGACCCATGATGCACACTGACAAAATGTTTACATCACCAGTCTATAACCTCATGCATGATTTGAAATTTTTGACTTTCCTGTCTCTCTTCTGTTTCCCCAACAGCTGCTGTACTGAAATACGAAAATAATGTCATGAACATCCGACAGTTCAACTGCTCACCTCATCCCTACTGGCTGCCCAACTTCATGGATGTCTTCACCTGGTCTCTGCCATTTGTTGGAGAGAAAGGTAACAAATTCTTCTGACATCTGTCAGGTGTTTTGTAATACAACATGCTAGTCCCTTTGGCTTATTGCTTATTGACTTTACTGCTTTCCTTCACTGTTTTTTTCCCAGTCACAGAAATGCTGGTGAATGTGCTGAGCATCTGCTCTGATGATGAACTCATGAATGATGAAGATGAGATATTTGATGGTAAGAAGTCTGGCAAATAACAGCTGTTTATGCAGAAACTATTCACACTAAGGAAGGACTCATTTCTTTGAAGCTTTAGGTTCTTTCTCTCACTGACAGGCATGGTAGGAAATCAGGCATTCAGCTATACACTTTCTCACATGCTTTTAGGCTTTGCCTTTAAATACTGGATTAAATTTAGTGCTGTGACCATACATGCAGTAAATTGTCACTTGATCTTGATGTGTTCATTACATAAACTAAAACAAAAAGCTTATACAGTAGTTGATGAGTACAAAACATACTAAGGCCGTGTTTTTTGCATCGGAGAGAACAATAACACAGCTTATGATTCACTGCATAGGACTACGATGATCTACAATATAGTGTCACATGGGCATATAATTAATATATTACAGTGGCTTGTAACACTATATATCAGTATCCTATGCATAATGAAACAGTTTTTTCATGCACTATACAGGCTAACAATGAAAGCATACTGTGTATTGTATCAGAGAAGCCTACAATGACAGTATGCATATATATTTCTTTGCAGCCAATGCAGCTGCAGCACGCAAGGAGGTGATCAGAAACAAGATCCGTGCTATTGGGAAAATGGCCAAAATGTTCCAAGTTCTCAGGTAGAGTTTATGTTTGTGTGTTTAAAGTATGAGTATATAAGATTTTTAACTGTGCTAGGTGTACATTCGGTACATGTGTGTGTAGTGGGTGGGTTTCATATGAGCACACACTGTTGTCAAAGTGGGGGCGTGAAGTTTTTTTTCTAGTTTGAGAGCAAGGTTTTTCAACCTATTTGCCCATCTCTGTGTTTCTTGCAGAGAGGAAAGTGAAAATGTGTTGACGCTTAAGGGCCTGACGCCCACTGGCATGCTGCCGAGTGGGGTTCTGTCTGGAGGGAGACAGACACTGCAGAGCGGTGAGTACAAGGCCTAACATAAGCATTTTCTCTGTCATTTAACTCCATCTCTTTTCTTATCTCATCCCTGCCATTGGTGTTACCTCTTTTTCTTATCAAGTTGCTATAGCTAACGGCTTGCCTATACACATTCAGCAGACACAGAACAACATGGGAATTCCATCAATGTCCTATTTCTTACTTCCTCAGGTTTCTTATTTGCTCACCATTCAGTTATTCATTGGTCTGCCAAATCTAACATTTAAAAAATGAGAAAAATATCTGTCTCTCTTTTTCTTGCTGGATGATTTTCCTCACCAGATGCTCCTTGACCTCAGCACTTCATTAAAACTGCAATTCCTGTATTTTACACTAATTTCACAATTTCTGAAACTGTGACATTAACTAGAACAATTCATTTCTGTTCTTGAACTTAAAATCTATTACAGACTCAACTATTATTTGGTCTGTCTAAATGTATTTGTCTCTCTGTGATTTTGCATTTGCTGTTTTTCATATGAATTTTCTAAACCGACACTGTTCCTCTCAGTATGAATGCATGGTGCTCTTCTGAGTTTGGCTGCATAGCCACTCACCTGGCCTCACATGAGCTGCTGTTTTTGCTGGGGCTGCCTTTTACATCTGCATGGCTTTATCAAGAGTAACTTGCTCCCCTCCCCCCCCCTCAGCCACCATTGAAGCCATTGAAGCCGTTGAGACGCATGATGAGGACATAGAAGGTAAACCTGTGCACCCCCTTCCAATCCTCTCAGGGTTTCCTGCAACAGAGGTCACCTGCCACTTGCACTGTCATGCACACAACAGCTCACATCACAACTCCATCAAGGAACATTTCAAAGAATAAATCTGATGTTGGTATAGTTATTTAAAACACAAATCCAACTAGCTGTTACAATTATAAATGTGAAAGAATCTGTTTAAATGCTAAAAATATTTTATGAAAAGCCACAAGGTGAAATTAGATAGATATTTGTAATGTAGGCCACCTTATGCACAGTAAGGATTTTTAATGAATTGTTTACTGGGTGCCCATTTGGTTGAGGCACTGAAGGAGAAGGGAAATGAGAAGATAAACTGTTGCACATTTAATGCACCAACAGTAACTGTAACAGACATTTGGAACTGGTCATTACAAACTGGGAGGAAAAAGAATAGCATTTGAAGAAAAAGAATAGCATTTGAAAACATTAATTAACCCGCTGCAAAGTCAAGTGCTGCTAATAGATGCATGACTGACATACATCATTGTTTTGGGTTTGCTTGTAATGGCTTTCATCTGGTTCTAAAAAAAGTGTTGCATGCACTAGAACAAGAAACAGACCAGAGCATTAATGAGAAATATGCATCCCAAAGCCTCAGTTCCTCATGATCTGTCTGAGGCAATCGTTGCTCACTGACCAAAAAGCTGAGACCACAATTTACACCACCATCATAAGTGTATAGTGGCAAGAAAAAGTCAGTGAACCCTTTGGTATTATTTGCATTTTTGTATAAAAATGTCTTAAAATATGGTCTTTGTTTAAGTTAAAACTATGTAAAAGCAGAATCTGTATGATACAAATCATTGATTTTTGTTGTCCAAATTGAAAACATCATTCAAAAATCTACAGTGTATTTGTAGTTGGAAAATGTGAACCCCTAGAGTAATGACATCAACAAAACTTCACTGGAATCAGAACCTGGAGTCCAGTCAATGAAACCAGGCAGGAAGTGTGCATTAAAGCTGCTCTGACTTATAAAAAACACTCAAACATTTTGAGTTTTCACAAGAAGGATCAGCTGATGTGAACTGAGCCTCCCATTTGCTCAGACCTCAGAAGAGTGCAATGATGAATTGCTGATTTGCAAAAGTCAAAGATTTTATGCATTCATCTGTCCACTGTTAGACAAATTGGAGACAATCTAGTACTGGATTTACCCTTCCTAAAAGTGGGTGCCCAGCTAAGATAACTCCAAGGCACAACACAGAATGTGCTAAGAGGTAAAATAGAGGTCCAGAGTAACATTTGAGTGCTTAAAGGAATCGTTGGAGCTGGTTAACAGCTCTGTTCAATAGACTACTACTACTACTTTCAGCTGTTCCCATTAGGGGTCGCCACAGTGAATCATCAGAGCTGGTTAACAGCTCTGTTCAATAAACTACTACTACTACTTTCAGCTGTTCCCATTAGGGGTTGCCACAGTGAATCATCTTTTGGCATGTATACATTTGGCATGCGTTTTACACCAAATGCCCTTCCTGATGCAACCCAAATTGGGATATCTGTTCAATAGACTACAGTATGAAAATAATAGAGCATGGTGTCCCTGGCAAAGCACCATGGAAGAAGCTGTACTTTCCAGAGAAAAACATCACTGCACACCTGAGGTTTGCCAAATAGCACCTGGGCATCACACAGCACTACTGGGAAAATGTTTTGTGGGCTGGGGAAGCTAAGGTGGAATTGTTGGAGAAGAACAGGCAGCACTGCATACCAATAAGAAAAGATCATTCTGTGTCTGCTTTACTGCCTCTGGGCCTGAAGAATTTGCCATCGTTAAAGGGAAAATGAATTCCCAATTTTATCAAAGTATCTTACACAATAATGTCAGAGTGGCTGTAGAGGTTGGGTGATGCAGCAGGACAATGACCATAACCACAGAAGTACATCTAATATAGAATGACTTCAGACTAAGAAAATCCACCTTTTGAGGCATTTCAGTCAGACTTTAATCCAACAGAGATGCTGCAGAATGATCTCAAGAGAGCTGCTGCTCACACCTGACATCCTAACATTATGTCTGAGCTGGTGCAGTTCTGTGAGGACGTATGGTCCAAAATTCCTTCTAAGATTGTGCAAGTCTGATCTGCAACTGTCAAAAGTGCTCATTTGAGGTAAGTGCTGACAAAGGAGGTTTGACCAGTTATTAAATCCAAGGGTTCACTTACTTTTTTGTTATTAGCTTAGTTTGTTTATGGTTGTTTTTATTATTAATGCAGGAAACCCAAGTAATTCTCAAGGGTTCACATCCTTTCTTGCCACTGGGTACTGTATTTTTTGTATGTACTATATAACTTCTTTGAAATAAATAGCAGAATGAAATTGCTTAGACGTGTGCGACATGTTTTTTCACAATAAGGGTTGAAGTCCCTGCTGGATTTTTGCTACGGTGTATGTTTTAATAAATTAGACAGGAATGTACAGTTCCCTCCTTCCAAAATGTTTGCAACAGAGACCCATCATCTGTCAATTTGCGTGCGTACTTCACAAATGTTAGTTGAGGGACAGGTGTCACAAAGAATCTTAATAAATTTAAGCAGCTTCTACTTTGCCATTTCACTAATTCCAACCTCAGAGATAACTCAGTAGCATGTGACCCTATGCATTAAAACACATTTTAAAGTGTCATTATTGAAACAGGGCTAGCTTAAATAGGCTGAGCCACCTGCACTTGTCTTTATTGGTTATGATGCCCAGGGAATCCTAACAATGTTTAACATTTGGGAAGAAACATATAAGATGACATGAGAATGTTATAAGATTGTACTATTACATGGCAAACCCTGTCCCTTTATATAATGCTTTCTCTTTTCAGCTATCCGTGGGTTCTCCCCCCAGCACAAGATCACCAGCTTTGAGGAAGCTAAGGGTCTAGACCGCATCAACGAGCGCATGCCACCTCGCAAGGACGGGGTGAACCATGTGGGTCACTCCATGGGAAAGATGAATATGTCAGAGGCAAACGGCACGGATGACAACAGCAACATCCAATGATGTGCTGTCTGAGCCCCAGAATGGCGCTGCTGTTGCTCTGTGCAGTGAGACATTGCCAAATCAGGAACTCAGGCCTCAGAACATAGAAATCAAACAGGCCTACAGACAGAACATGAAATCTGCAGCAAATCTAAAATGGGCGAAAAGGTCATTTTTTTCATAACGGTGTCATTGCACAGCTGGGGGAGGGGGGAGTTGGGGTTGACAGCTGAAGGATAAGGAGAGGGCAGCAGGCTGCAGCTTGACTGGAGAAACGTGGTTGAAAGTTGTCTCCGCCTGTTGTTTCTTTTCTCAGTTCCATCACAGATGGAATTGTTGGGGGTTGTGTTTATCTTAGCAGATGTCGGCTCCGTCATTACAGGGCCTCACAGATGACATAAATTCCAGTATCCATGCCACACAAATCATTTAGTGTTTTATAAAGTGTTTATTATGAATCACTCACAAATTCACTTCTTGAGGAAAATACTCTTGTTTACCTACATGTTTTGCTAGTATTAATAAGTCAAACCACTTTTTTGAGAAAGAAAGCAAAAAAAAAAAGAAAATGATAAGCCAAGAGTGTACCTCTTAAAACTTGCAGTGCAATCTTACCAGTGGACTTGAATTTATTGTTTTACTGTGTAGTAAGATGGTGT
>NW_018127919.1:209765-214437 GCF_001952655.1 Monopterus albus
TTCGCCACCAGTGCTACTGCAGTCTGAGCTGGAACTCCATCTTGGGTATGTCTCAGTATCCTCCAGTGCTGCTCTTTTCCTCACCTCCCTCATAATCAGTCATCTCCTAGCAAGAAGTAACTTGGAGGGTATGAGGAAAGAAAGGGAGGGGACGAAAAGAGCATTTGGAAATGTTTTGGTTCCATCGCTAACTGTACGTACCTAGGCATGACAGATGAAACACCAAGATTTAACATCAGAAAACAACCCCAAAAGGAACACGTTATGCCATACAAAGATACAACTTCATCAGCATCTGTAGGTGGATACCAAAGGGTTCTATTTTGATCCAGACCATCCTCAAAGTTATTTTCTTCCTTTCCACTGTTGAAGCGTTTCACTTCAGAGAAGCACAGCATTTGATTAAACTATATCTCACATATGTCCAAAAATGATGTTGTTTGCTTTTTGGAAACACTTGAACAGCCTCCAATGAAGGAGGCTTTGGCTCATGGTTTTGCATCTCTTCTGCATTGCTGTGACTGGCAACAAAGAAGCATTAACACCAGTTTCTGTACCAGAAGGCAAAAGAGAAGAAGTGATTTTGAATTTACAAGATTTTTTTTTACAAGAAAGTAAAAGGATATGTGCAGTCACTCATATATACATTAGTGCCCTTTGAGTTTTTGCACTTTTTGCTGTGCTGCAAATTCAGTGAAATGCCATGCTTAAAAGCTAAATGAAAAACTGGATCAGAGTGGGAAGGAAGTACTGCAAATTTGTGAATGCACACAATTTTAATATTTTTTGTTTAAAGAATATATAACAACCACACATCATTTGGAAGAAACAGTCCTATAATACATCCTGAAATTTATTTAGATGATTTGAAATATGTATCCTGATCAGAATTTAGTTAATCAGTGCAATAAATTTCAATACAATATCACTTTTAAATACTGTCAAAATACTTTGGTGAAAATTCTGTTTGTATCTTTCACTGAGTATTTCTTTGTGGCTGATTGAAGAGGAGAAATGAAAGAAAATTAAAACAGGAAACATTCTGGTTCTTTAGAAATTTATGATTTGGGAAAATCAATACCCTTGAAACCCCAACCTCAAGTGACATGCTTTCATAAATTTCTAGAATTTTTTTCATATCATAATATTGTTTCCTACATATAATTCCATCTTTCTATTTAATGATAAAGGTATAAGAATTAAGGGTGGACAAAAGTGATTTTAACACAGCATCTACGGAACGCATCAATGCATGCAATTAAGTTCCTAAATGTTATGTGAGATTATAATTGTGATTAGTTGTGTTTCAAATAGTAAACTTGAATTATTTTAATTTTGAATTATATTTGTAGTTTTATTTGTCTTGTTTTATACATTTTATAAATAGGCTTCCTTTGATTGTTTTGTCTATTTTTTTCATTCTGTTATTTATTACCACTGCTTTTAATTTTGTATTGATTTATTGTATGCAGAGGTGTGAAGCCTTGGTGTGTTTCTTTTTTTTTCTGTTGTACTGATGTACAGAAAATGTTCAATAGTGTGAATGAATATAATCTCAGTGAAAAGCAACTTTCAGGCTGCCAAAGCATGATAGCATGGTTTTCAGATGTAAATGAATTGGACACAAAGAAAATCATGTGTCACACATGCGTTTTAACAGGAAATATTGTACTCTGGTTATATTTATTGCAGATATTATTATTGTTACAATTTAGCGTAGTTATTTTCCTTCCTCTGTTTCTGGTTCTTGTATGGTCTACATGCATATTTCAACAAACATAATGGATTTTATCTTATAACATTTTTTATTATTTATGGAAATATGTTTTGGCATTTGACTTCCTAAGCGATACACACATTGTAAGCATGCCCTATGGGACAAATCACATTTTTTTACTCTTGAATAAAATATGCATGAACAAAAATGTGTTGCATAGTTTCTAACTCAACATATTTATTCTCACTGATACTTTCATGTGGACTTATATGCAGATACAACCCCTAAAAAAAACTTATTCTGTACATCAAACCAAGAAAACAGATAAGCTTAAAGGTGATTTCTGGATCATAAGAATAATCAGGCCATAATATCTTACATCTAACCAAATCTGCCTTAATGTAGCTACCATGATCATTAATGACTAAATATGTAGGGTTCGTATTTTTTTCGCTTTTTTCCACTAAGCAATTAAGTTTTAAAATATCTTGATATTGTAAATTATGTATTATATAATTGTAATGCTATATATGATACTACTAATAAAAAAAAGCATCTGTCA
The DNA here is from genome assembly GCF_001952655.1 of Monopterus albus. Lineage (NCBI taxonomy): Eukaryota > Metazoa > Chordata > Actinopteri > Synbranchiformes > Synbranchidae > Monopterus > Monopterus albus. The sequence continues at coordinate 212,045 of NW_018127919.1, forward strand.
AACAATCATAGGGCCATTTTGTATGTTTACCTTCATTGGTACATGAATGCATCACAGGCAATCATCGGATATACGCCTTTAATGCAAGACCTTGAATGCAGCAGCAGCATCTCGGAGCACCTGCTGATATTACTCAGCTCGAGTTAGGTATTAGAAAAAAAACTGCTGGTTAGAAAAAGCTTAAAAAACATATTGCCAAAGTTGTGAATAGACAGACAACGTAGATATTATTTTGAGTCAATTTCAGGGTGCTTTTCTACAGATTTCAGAGCTCACTTCACAGGATATGACGTTGCTTCTGTCCTGCATCCACCTCTTGAACATCATAGCTCTGGGGTTCAGTTTAATTTCACAGGATGATCCTTTGAACACCGCTATAAACCCTGCTCACAAAATCAGCTCATTTTTTCTTGACTTTCTGCTTGAAAATGGCACAAGTGCAGCCCTGTTTGCCGCCTGGCGACAACCACTATCGTTTGCGAATCGGACGCCGTGAAGGGAAGGACTTGGAGTGACCAGGCTTGCATCTAGCTAACGTTACGCAGCTGCCTGTGTGCTGCCGACGCTAATCGGCTAACGTTAGCTGTAGCGGTTCGTCTTGCCATAACATAGTCTGACGCACAGGGACAGAGCTGTGCACACAGTGACTGGATCCGCAAAATATCCCCGTGACGTTGAAATGGACAAAGCTGAAGCAGACCGGCTGGTATTAAAGGCGAAGGTGTGTTTGCGGTTAGGACAGAATGACAGGGCGCTGCAGCTGTTATTTGAAGCCCAGAAAATTTATCCCAGCACCCGGACCAGAGGTAAAATTAGCTGACGCACATTCCCTAATAGCAGTCTTACTAGCTAACATGGCTCAACTAACATAGCTAACATATCCTAGCCTGGTAACTGTAGAACATACATCGTCAGATTTCAGGATGGATCTGAAGAATAGCTGTTTTCAGGTAGGGACAAAAAAATGAACTATGTGTATAATAACTTGCATAGTGTATTTAGGCTGTTTGTTCAGGTTGCATTGCTGAAATTTAGGGGTCCCTTCCCAGACGGAGGCAGCGCTGTGTTTTCTGATGCCTACCATGGGCTGTTTACTTTTGCAGTAACGCCATGATGACCAATATAATTAAAATGACATTTTACTTTGAGCCCCATGCACACAACATGCAAGAGGCAGTTAATGGTACAGGTCCAGCAGTTTGTATTATGTTGTGTATATAGGAGTGAAAAACCTTGGATTCATAGACAGGATTTTCAGAGACGTTATGTGTCAAGGAGCCACCCTGCTTTTCTGTAGCCTTTTGTTGATTAAACGCCATAATAAGATACTTAATGTTGGGTTTTTCCTTTTAATTGTTCCCCTATCTGTATGTTTTGATCAACCACAGGCTTTTGTTGGTCAGTAATTTCATAATTTCCATGGTTATCGAACTGATATCAAAACTTGCTTAAGGTTTCTTCAGTTCCATTTTAATTGTGTTCTTGTTCGTAGTGCTGATAGATGCTATAGCAAAGAATGGAGCCCCGGCTGGTCCAGAAGCAAACCACATCCCCCCACCAACTGGCTGGCGAGATGAGGACATTGGAAACACTAAAACAAGTCATGCCAGCGGTGATGAAAAGAAGAGTTACAACGAGGAGCAACGCCAAGGTGTTCACAGGTGCACAGGGACCCTTTACACTTTCATGTTTCACACTGTTATGCAGCGACAGACTTGACTGCTACCATTGTTCTTCACCTTATACATATATACACTTGTGTCATTGCATGTACTGTAGATGTAACATTGACTGCTGGATGGAGCTCTTTAAATGTTCATGTAACAAACTGCTGTGTGAAGACAGTACAGAAAGCTTGGCTTTTAAGTTCAAGCTTCTGTTTTACCATCTACTGTGCTTTGTTATTGCAGGATAAAGAATTGCAAGGACTTCTACGAAATCCTTGGAGTTACCAAAAATGCCAGTGATGAAGATTTAAAGAAGGCATACAGAAAGCTGGCCCTCAAGTTTCACCCTGACAAGAACTTTGCTCCAGGAGCCACAGATGCTTTCAAAGGTACAGGGTTTGGAAGAGGAAAAGGGAAAACACTTTTGTTATATTCTGTAGATTGGACATTTTTATTGTATGTACAGTGGGTACGGAAAGTATTCAGACCCCCTTAAATTTTTCACTCTGTTATATTGCAGCCATATGCTAAAATCATTTAAGTTCATTGTTTTCCTCATTAATGTACACACAGCACCCCATATTGACAGAAAAACACAGAATTTGACATTTTTGCAGATTTATTAAAAAAGAAAAACTGAAATATCACATGGACATAAGTATTCAGACCCTTTGCTGTGACACTCATATATTTAACTTAGGTGCTGTCCATTTCTTCTGATCATCA
>NW_018127919.1:215403-263374 GCF_001952655.1 Monopterus albus
CAAAAGGTGCTTCTACTAAATACTGAGCAAAGGGTCTGAATACTTATGACCATGTGATATTTCAGTTTTTCTTTTTTAATAAATCTGCAAAAATGTCAAACATTCTGTGTTTTTCTGTCAATATGGGGTGCTGTGTGTACATTGATGAGGAAAAAAATGAACTTAAATGATTTTAGCATATGGCTGCAATATAACAAAGAGTGAAAAATTTAAGGGGGTCTGAATACTTTCCGTACCCACTGTACATGAAAACCTTTTCGTGTGACTGATTTTAATCATATTGCAAAGAGTCTCCTAGTGATCCCATGAGAGATATTATTTTTCTCTCATGGGATCTCACCTCTTGGCAAAGACAGAGGTCATGGCCAGTTCAAGAACAACGCACTCACAGTAGCAGTGTCTTGTTTAAACAATTTTTAGCAGAGGTTTGATGCTTAGACATCTAGTTTTATCTGTTTTAATCAAAGGATAAGGCTGGTGATTTGTATGTTTTCTTACTACCAAAACCAACAGTGAATGTATCCTGTTAACAGATATTCACTGTGTGTATCCAAAGGTTTGTATAGCTTATTCAGCTGTGCTATAGAGCTCCATTGTTGTCCAGAAACTATTAAAACAGATCAGTGAGCCACACTGTTACACTGGGTGATGTTTTCATGATGACAACAAATAAGGGCACAGTTGTTTATTTGTAAGCAGCTCCACAGATGAATAAACCTGTGCCATGTATTATACATTGAGAAAGTATTCAGACCCCTTCATTTTTTAACACTTTACTGTGTTGTAAATATAATTTTAAATGAATAAAATTGCACTTTGTACCCATCAGTCTGAAGGCATGTTTTTAGAAATTCTTGCAAATTGATTAAAAATCAAACACTAAAATCTCTCATTAACAAAAGTGCCAATAGCAGGTGCTGGCCAGGCGATGAGCAGTGCCTGGCGTTTGCCAAACATGGTGCTTGGAGTGCTGCCAAAAATGTTAATTTACTTCTCATGAGACCATTCCTCTTGCTCTGAGCCCTGAGGTTACTGTCTGGTAAACTCCAGGTACACTGTCATACATCTATTATTCAAAGTGACTTCAGTCTAGCCACTCTACCACCACCTGACTGAGATGTTCATCCTTCCGGCAGATTCTCCCATCTCTGCGCAGGACTTCTGAAGCTCTGTGGGAGTGAATGTTGGGTCACTTCTTGCCTGGTTATTGTGTTTGCTTGGCTGGCTAACTCTAGGAAGAATCCAGGGTTTTCCTAACTTCTTCCTGTCACGGTGTTCCTGGAAACACTCACAGCTTTAGAAATGGCTTTATACTCTTGACCTGATCTACAGTATGCCTCACTACAGTTTTATCATGGAGGTCTACAGAGACTTCCTTGGACTTTATGCCCTGGCATACAGCGTGAATTGTGGGACCTTGTATACACAGGTGTGTGCCTTTCTAAAGTGTGTCCAATCAATTCAGTTTGCCACAGGTGGACTCTGGTCAAGTTGTAGACACAGCTCAAGAATAAAACAAACACTCGACCATCTGCAGTGCCACAGCAAACATTCTGAATAAAATCTGAGATTTCAGTTTTTGATTTTTAATTCATTTTCAAAGAGTTCTAAAAACATGTTCATTATCATAATAGATCCCTGAGTGTGGACTGACAGGGAACAACTGCAATTTTTATCAGTTCAAACTAAAATGTACAACACAAAAAACATGCAGAAACTGAAGGGGTCTGAATAATCAATGATGCCATTGCATATAATAACCAGGGGCCCTGTGTCAGACTTTGAAGACTCTTATATACGGACAGTAATTATATTTCCTTGATGTGGCCATTGCTATCAACACAAATAGTTTTAAAGGATGCCTTTCAGTATCTCTGATGATTGTAATGTATGTCATGACCAAATGTTTCTCTCCTTTCCCAACAGCAATAGGCAATGCATATGCAGTGCTGAGCAATCCAGAGAAGAGGCTGCAGTATGACCAATATGGTGATCAGACTGCAGGTCTAAACGCACCCCAGCAATCCAACCACAGTCACCATGGACACCACCGAAGCTTCAACAGAGACTTTGAGGCAGACATTTCCCCCGAGGAGCTTTTCAACATTTTCTTTGGGGGAAGGTTTCCCACAGGTGAGCAGGCCCTGTGAGTGCTTGTTTGCATGCAGGCTATAGTTATATAAGCTCCTCCACATACAGTATGTTTATATATTAAAAAAAAAAAAAAAAAAAAAAAGGTTATGTGCAAGAATCAGATTCAACTTTATCAGCCAGGTGTGTTGGACACACGAGGAATTTGACAGGTACAGTGGCTCTCGATGTGTATGTGCAATGCTCTTCTGTAAGGCAATGAGTAAACAAGTAAACAAGCATGAGTTATGAAAGTGAAATGTTGTAAAGTATAAAATTATTAGTATTATTCCCAGTATTGCATATGATTGTAGATGCTATAGAACTGTGGGTGTCTCTACAGGAAATATCCATGTGTACACCAACCAGGGAGCCTCCTACTCTCAGTATTACCAGCCTCGTCGTCGACGTGCTTATGAGAGGCGTGAGGAGGAGGTGGTGGAGGACAACCAGAGTCAGGTCAGTGACTCACAAAATGTGAAGACAAATCCCTGTTGAACAGCAACATTATTGCAGTGTGATCTTCTTGTGGATATATGGCAATATTCTAATCATTCTGTTTTTAATGTGGTTGCAGGCCCAGTCTGATTGTTTCCCATTTGCATGTACTTTACCCCTAACTGAAGTGCCTTTATTGGTGTGACAAATCATGGTTGGTTTCAGAGGCACAAAAGCAATGTACTGGCATGAATACAACGCAGTACAGTGTAGCCTAGATACAGTATTATGTGCTTTGTAACCTGTGCTAATTTTATCGTCCCACAGAACACCTTCACAGCGCTCCTGCAGCTTCTCCCCGTGCTGGTGCTAATCCTCATATCAGTGTTTACTCAGATGATGTCCACTAACCCACCCTACAGTCTTTTCTATAAGCCGTGAGTCTGTCACACTACAGTGACATTAAAACAAATCCTGGCTTCCACAAGAGTTGCCAGCAGTTTCGGTAAACATTTGAGATCTGTGTTTGGGTTTCAGGGCCATGGGCCTGGTGGTGTCCAGGGAGACGCAGCACATGGGTGTACCATACTATGTGGATAAAAGTTTTCAGAAGGAATACCGTGGAGCTGCATTGGAGGAACTAGAGAAGACAATTGAGAGTGACTACATCGAACACCTGCAGAGCAGCTGTTGGAAAGAAAAACAACAGAGTAAGTGTGCAGCTCACTGGGTCTAGAGTCTGTTTTAGTTACGGTGCAGCAGGTATTACTTTGATAAAGTTCAACTTTGGATATGAAATCTTTTATACTGTTTCGTGTGACGTAAACCAACACTAAAATTGCATTCACTTGGTCACTGAAAGAAAGCTTGTGAAATATGAGTGTTTGTTTCTGGAGAGATGGATAGTAAGACTGATGCTACTCTCACATTAAATATCTCTGTGCATTAAATATAAAACTACAGCCAGAAACTAGGAGCAGTGGCTTTCTGCAGTCTCCGCTGGTTTACTGGCCTCTCCCCCCATCTGTAAACCAGTGAGTTTATGTTTTGTGGAGATCAAATAAACAAGCTATACAACATGATATAAGAGCTGTCAGGTGGATTTTCACTGAACAAAACCAGGGTAGCTGTTTCCAAGCTTTATGCTAAGCTAATGCAACTGACTGTTTAGGATACAGATTCATGTGGTGTGGATCTTTTTATCATCTCTATGCCAGATCTTCCTTTTGTCATTCTGTTGTGCTTTTCAGAATCAGACTTGGCGAACCTCGGACAACTGTACCGAGATGAACGGTTAAAGCAGAAGGCAGAGTCGATGAGGCTGGACAACTGTGAGAAACTGCATCGACTGGTTGCGCGTCAGAGAGGCAAATGAGGACTGTTTGCGAGGAGAACACGTTTCTTTACAGACTTTACAATAATTCATTTTTACTGAAGCTTGTATTTTATCCAATCTGGCCACTTTGCAAAGAAACGTCTTTGGGTACGGCGCAGTCAGTGGGAGATTTTGCCACTGAAACAATGTGCCTTCTCTCCTCTTTGATGGTAGGAAAGAGTTGCATGTTAGCTGCCAACCCTGGCTGGGTGGTAGCAGCATCAAGTGCGAACTCACTGTGGCAGTGTGTTTGATGTCTCACAACCTTTCTTATAGAAAAGGCTTGACATACAGGGTTTCCCTTCAGGATTATGAAAATAGTTGTATGTTCACACATACATGTTTTATTTGTTTAGGTTTTATAGTTTAGTTATTTTCTTGACTGTTTTTGAGTCCTTGCTTAAATCTTGGGTGCATTTATTTAATTGTAGAGTGAGCATCTTGGCTCATCGTTGTTTCTGGTGGAAGTTACTAAGTACACTACAATGACTTAAATAATGCTGTTCTTTGGATAAATGTGGGAGCTTCTGTGCTGTGAAATGACAGAGGACCTTTTTATTTATTATTAAAATGTAGACAAACCAGACATGGCAAAGGACTGTAACATTTATACTGTGGATAATCCATCAGTTTGACGTCCGGCACTAGAGCACTGCAGTAGAGCATAATTTGACATGATCACATTTTTCTGAATAATGTGCTTTAATATTAAAGGTTGTTTAGTACTTGCCAAAAGGTGAGCTGTGTTCTACAGTAGAGCTTTCCGCTCCCTGCACTACTGCTTGTACGTATATTCATGTATTGCATTGGTCATTAAGCATCTGCCGTTCAGGAACTTGCATGTTCGGGGTTTCAAAGTGAGTAGTGACTGTTGTATGTTGCAAAAACAGGCCATGTTTTGAAGAAGTTGTCACAAACAAGGAGTCCAGTTCAACCAAAAAATCAATTTGTAGTCTTATAGTGCTAGATATCACTGGAAAGCTCATTGAGTATCTGTAAGGTTCCTGGGACTAAAATGGTATGAAATACCTTGACTTAATGACCATGCACAAGCTTAATTAAGTTTGTAGAAAAAGGTTTTCCATCCCAAATTTATAAATATTTTATACAACCTGCACCTTTAATTGAAATGTTCTATAAAGAAGACACATTTTGTTTTGAAAATCTATACTGAAACAAAATTTTAATCAGTTGTATTAAATATCGGTGGATATGATCAGCTTTCTCCCATCACTAGAAATCACAGCTGACTGTTACTTGGCAAGTCTTGTCCTGACTAGGATGCTAAATTTGTGGAGTTCTCTTTAATTTCTTATACCAACCCCAGATCATTTGAACCCTATACAGACACCACTACTTGTTGCTGTGCACTAAGACCGCCTACCTGCCTTAGCTGCTCTCACATTTGTGAAATATTCAGGTTTATCTCAAGCACTTTTATGTTGGTATTTAATCCTGTGTTCCTTATTGTTGCTGTTGCATGAACCCTAGTGAGTGTTTTATTAGCTGCGTATTTATTTCTTGGCAAATGCATCATCGCAACCACCAGAAAATTAAAGCTGTAATGAGAACATGCGTTGCCTTGTCTGGTTGGTTCATTAGATGTAATGCTGGTTTGACTCTTTATATGGTATAAATGTTTAACCGTGGTATTCATTTCATTAAGGTAGATCACATTCTCAACGTGGGTTGTCAACCATGGAGCCACTTGGCACATCCTGCAAATAATGTTTCTCAAGTGAATACCAAATATTTTGGGTTACTTTTGTTTATAATCTTTGCTTAATCATGTAAATTGTCACAAGCTTAAATTCCACCACATATTTATCTGCGGGAGCCATTTTCTCCTGCCTTTAGATCAGTTTCAGTAAAGCATGAGCAAAGCCCTCAGTGTTTCTGTACATATACGCCCCGACTGTCATGTGGTGTAAGTTGTTGGTTTTATTACACAGTCTAGATGTATAACTTGCGATGGTATCCTCCTTCTTCTGTTTGACAGGACCTAGTTAACATCTGAGCTGTCACACTAATATACTTCTGCTGGTGCCAATTAAGAGATGCATGGATTTTACAAACGGAAAAAAAAAACTTTATCCTTCCATTTTAAAAAGACTGGATGCAGACATAATGAAAGTGTGACTATAATATATCTGCACATTTAGTAGAATCGAGTATGGACGAAGTAGTTGACGACAACAACATGACATCCGGTAGCATCCTGTAAAGGAGTTGGCTCTTGATTCAATAAAAGCTATGAATTAGTTTTATTAAGCCAACTTAATACTAAACAACTACACAAAACCCATTCCAACTGACATACCACACAAACATTAACATCAAGACCAGGCCTTTTATCTGGGATTCTTGCACTCAAAGGTCTTTTGCATGAACATTGTTGATTATACAGCAGTTAGCCTGCAGCAGTCACTACTACTGTGGTGTTTTAAATTGGCACTGGAAAACGTTTGCAAATGTATCTTTAACGTACTATTGTACATTAAAGATGCTTAATACAGTTTTATTCTTTTAACATCTTAAAGTCCACAAAATGGTCTTTAATGTGCCATTTTCTCAGAAACCTTGACAATGACTCAGAATATGCATGTAGGTATGTTTCACAGATGTAACATAGATAAAATCAGTTTATCACAAACAATACTGCAATACTTAAGTGACTTGAAAGTTTTTAAAATTAGAAAACTAACCAAAAATATTTCATTATTTCATTATTTCATACCAGCAATGAAAATATTTGACAGTATGTGCACCCCAATCATTCAGTTTTTGGGCTCGGACTATCAGTAATTCTAGGTTAATCACTCTTTGGCTTCTGGTTTTTGTATTTCATCACTATCATGGTGTATTTTTTATTTTTTTATCAACCACAACTAATCAGGAGTTCAACCAGGTCCTGATGTAGGCTCAATTTCAGGGCTCAGTCACAGCTCATAAAAAAGCACTATACAGGTTAAGTCCATTTACCATTTGTACACTAGAAGTAACTCTTTTTATTTTCCACAACCTAAAATTTGGAGCAGCCCAAGTCTTTGTGATCTGCAGCGATGTCTACTAAAGGTTTAACCTTCCCTTTCTGAATGCCCCCTGCTGTAATCTGAGATTACACAGTATGTAGAACTGTCTTAGAAGAAATGAGCTTCTCCACATTACAGTCTTGTGGTATCACACCTTTCACTTCAATTTAGAGACAGTCTTGACAAAATTTTCATACTCTTCATTTCTTCATCTTGAGGTCAGCTTCTATGGCACAACGGCGCCCTCTGGTGCCTCCATCCTACAGCCAAAGAGGAAGAAAGGACAACATTTTGTTTTTACTCAGTACATGACTGATCTGTCACTAGTGTTTCACTTAACAAACAAGATGTTAAAGTCAGGAATGAGTTAGCCAATTAACACATTTGTTGGAGCTCCGCTTCAAGAGAAAGACAATAAAACCGGAAGGCTTTAAAAGCTGTAGAATGGGTACTTACAAAAAGAGAAAGGAGGAAAGCTGGAGAGGACATGGAGACAGAGTCCTGTAAGAGGAAAATGATGCACATCAAAGCTGCAGCTCAAAAGTGCACTGAAAAACTCGAGGAAGCAAAACAATGCTGACAAAGATGTGACACAATATGTTCAGCACAAGGAATGACTGAAATAAGCTATTGTGTAAATTGGTATTTTAAGGGTTTACCACTCACCTCCTCACTGCACTACTCATCCATATTATTTTTAAGGAGCATGCCAGTATGTTTAAAGTTTTAACTACATACAACATATTCTACAAACAAAGTATATTATTGTCAACCATTTTTCAAAGCATAGCAGAAACTGTACAAGCATCTCCTATTTTCCAGCAACATGCTATTTCAGTTAACATCAGTATCCTATGGAATATATATATATATATATATACATATATATGATGTTGTTCCTGGTTGTGCCTGCTAGAATCTTGCACCCCGCTGTTATGTGCTGGGGGCATCTTTGCACAGCCTGCAAATATGTGTGTATATATATATATATATCTATATACATATTTACAAGTAGATTTTGTCTTCTTTTTTCCTAAATGCAGATTCTTTTTTTGTTCTTCCACTGCCTTATGGAAGCACACTGCACATTGAGAGCCATTGTACGGAGTCAGATTCCTCGTGTGTTCAACATACCTGGCCAATAAAGCTGATTCCGTTTCTGAAATATCACCATTCAACACATGACTAATGAACTACTAGTAGCACGTTTCAACACTGGGCTACACTAACTGATTAACTGGAAAATCTTTATTTTGCTAACATGTTTCCAAGCAGGGTGATTGAGAGAATGTGCCAAAAATATTAAGTCTTCCTTACTTGGTTTGTCAAGGTTACATTATTGTTGTATGGCAATTTAGTACAGATCACCCAGCAGCTTCTTAACTTAGTCGCAAGCCAATTATCATTTTCAGACTGCTATGAAATTAATGGGAAAAAGAGTAACAGCTTGACGGTAGAAAATCCATGTAAATACTTCCTGTATGCTTTGGTAAATAGTTGTCAGTAATGTTCTTCATATTATTACATTAATGCCTACAATTTTCCAAAGCATAACATATGGATTGTTGCTTTCTTGTTTTCCAACTTATTTAAGTTACTATATACAGATTTTTTTTGTCTTGTTTTTGTTATCTTTGTATAGAAATTACATTCAAAGATGAACTGACATCGAAGATTAGAGTCAGCTGCAACAGAGTACAGAAGTACATTTTCATAGCATACAAAGCCAATGGTTATCTAAATGTGATGCTTTGCAAAATGGCCAGCAGATCTAGTTTAGTATCACTGTCTTCTACCTTTAAGTCAGCCTGTTGTCTCACCCTTGTCTCTTCTTCTGTACTCTCTGCTTTTGTCAAAATTCTAGTGAAGCACCTTGTCAGTGGAGTCCTGTTTGCGCGTGCTCTCACGGCCCCTCAGACTCTTGGCGCTGATACCAGACTCTGATGTTTCCATGATGAGCTGGGTAGCTAAAAACTGCTGGATCTGCTCCAGGACGTCACGTTGCATCTCAAGAGCCATGTGGTACACATCATGATCCAGGCTGTTGTACATGACCGCATTCTGAAACATCAGCATGATGTCCCTCTGGAACTCTGCGGTGGTCCGTATCAAACCGGTCTCAATGTTCTTTTTTATGGTGGCCAGGTCCATGGGCCTGTAGAAGAGAAGAGCAACGAATGATTTAAAGACAGTCCAGTCTGTGTGATGTGATGAACTGTTGAAGGCTTGTGAATGGAGAAGATCAATAATCAAATACCATCCTGCAAAAACAAAGGTGTTTTTCTAAATGTCTAAAAAATGGGTACACTATTACTTAAATGAAAATAGCCAAAAAATATGCCAGCAAACATAGACTGAACTTACCTGTGCACAATACTGTGATATCCAGGTGCAATTTCATCTGTTACTGGCTGCAGGAAGACATTTGCATACCTGCAACAGGTGTGCATAAATTACATTGCAGTAATGATATAAGAAATTAAAAATTAAATAGAAATATATGAGAGGTTGACCATCAGTGGCTAGTGTTACTGTTAAGACATATTCTGACCTGTGATTGGCTGCTGCACGCCACACCAGCATAATCGCTTTCTTCCAGATCTTGTGAGCCTGTAGTGCTTCCAGGTCCTCACTGCACACAGAACTGCACAATAATGATATGTAAGGTGGAAGGCAGTGCAAACAGGAAGGTCATAAGGAAAGTATTACCAAGAAGAACTTGATCTGCAGCACAACACTGTGAGAAATTCACATTGCTAGCTGACAGAAGTGAAAAACAATCTGCTTACATAACAGCATTATCACCATCTAGGATGCAGCTTCACCGCCATCTCTCACAGCTGACTGTTTCCTTGTTGTGTGTGCCTGAATGTGTTTCACTCACAACTGGGATGAGGCAGGGCTGCTGGGGATGGAGTCTGCGGTGGTGTGGAGCTGCAGAGATGAGGAAGCCGTGTGGAGGCTGTATCCGTCCTCGCTCTCGCTGGCCGTGGGTTCTAGCTCAATCTCCCCATCTGGCTCTGACAAGAATCCCTCCACCTCATCACCCTCTTCTTCTCCACACACTTCAGGCCCATTAGCTTCATTGTCTACTTTAGTCCCTGAGGCATTCTCTCTTCCTCCAACACTTAGTCTATCCTCCGCCTTCATCTCCTGCAACAACAGATAAAGATGCAGTGAGATTCCAAAGAGAGCCTAAAGTGCAGGAATACTGTGGAGCTACACACTCTGCATTTTAGCAGTTTCAACCATCGTGTTCACTCTGTCCTTGGTGGTTGCTGTACCTTGGAATTCCGTTCCGTCAGTGTGCTATCTTCTACTACTGAGTCTGCCAAGACAGTAAAAATGAATAATAAGAAGGAAATGGTTATGCAAAATGCATATTATGAAGCAAGTGGTTACTAATATTGATGTGTAGGTGTGCATACCTCCATGAGGTTTATCAGGTCTTTTCTGTGCCCACTTATCATTCTCACATTTGAGGGTAACATCCACTGAAATTTGGCTTTTTGGGTATACCACCTCTCCTGGCTCTCTCGCTGCCTCAGGCTGTGGAGGAGCTCCAGTGTGGCAGTGCTCCAAATGCTTTAAGTTGCATGAGGATGAGGAGGTGGGAGGAAGGCTTCTTAGTCCCATGGGGAATGCTGCAAGACAGTTATCTTGGCTGTTGCACAGAGAGGAGAGTGAGGCTGAAGTCCCACCCTGATCTTCAAACACTTCTGTCTTCCCCTCCAGGCTACAGTGAAGTGACGAGGACTGTGAAACCCCTGTGAGTACTGTGGGGTGAGACTCAGGAGTTTGGAAAGGCCCAGCCTCCCAGGCGCCAGACAGAGGATGGCCGTTCTCCTCACACAGGGACAGAGCAGCCTCGACTACAGCTGCATCCAGTGCCTCTGCAGCCTCATCTGCCTGTTGAAAAAGAAAGATGACAACTTAAACATACATCTTAAAAAATACTGTTTAAAAAACGTGGATATTACTTTTAAAGTTCACAAAGTTCCTAAAACTCAACAATGATTTTGGTGAGTAAACTGTTGTAACAACTCACTGGATTAATGACAAAAATAAGAATACCCGGACTGTAAATGAACTTATTTCTTCGTTTAAAACCTCAAACTGGTGTCATAAATTATTTAGTTTCTTCATAACTGATCTCAGTTCTGTGAAAATACATAGTACTTTTTGCACCTTGTCCTCAATGATGGCGATAATGTCCCCCATTGTCTTTAGGTCCAGCTCATCGCCCATGTAGGACACAGTCACATCCTCTTCACTGAGCTGTGACACCTTATCCTCTGCAGAGACAGATGGTACCACCCCATCCACGTCTGGACACAGACAACAACTGGTTTTCAGCCTTTTGTTTTCAAGGTACAATTTTAACCTTGTAGTAATGGTACTTCGTTTATTCCTATGTCACAGCATACTTAGTTCAAGTTTTATTAGTAGATTGTTTTTAAATTTTAACCACAATAAATCTTAACTCTAGCTGGGTTTTATCTTAGTGAACATTTAACAGTGGCTTTTACAGTAGTTAGAGTTAATACAATTTTTAGTATCACAGGCATTTATTCACTTCACTTCAATGTACAGAATTGAGCAACAGCAGTTGGGATTTTGGAATAACTGAAAAGTAATATGTAAAACTTATTCTTGTGTCCAGACCGCATCACAGACTGATCACTAAATAGGCCTAATTAATCCTTAATTCTACTTTTGCAATTTGAGGAATACAGTTAACAGTTTTATAAATAACATTATATTGCATATTTGCTGGTGTTAGAGGAAATGGCCAACAGAGGGTGTGAATTTCAGTGGTTTGGATTCAGACAGACCTGTACTTGCTGAGGCAGTAGAATCAACAGGAACCGAAGCAGCAGAGGAGAGAGGAGCACTGGAGGTAGAGTCTGCACTGAAACCTAACGGTGCAGAAAACTGGGTGGGACATACCTCTAGGAGGCGCGACAGCATTGGGGCACCTACAGAGCAAGCATTTACACACACACACACACACACACACACACACACACACACACACACTTACATGTTAAGTGCAGAATGCAAACAAAGCAGTGGAGGCTTTCAGCTAGCAAACAGCTTAAATAATTGTATCACCATTCTAGAAAGCATGCATAAATATATTTAGTAATCAAGAAGTAAAACTAACAAATACAAAGTCTGTTCCTACAATTAAAGCTAAAATGCCTATAAACCACATACAACCCTCTTAGAGGTTTTGGTGTCAAAAGAAATTCTACTAAATAAATGAACTCTTATTCAAGTATCTCTACCTGTTGCCTGAGAGAGAGGTGGAGTCATCTGCATGTCGTGTGCTCCTGTCATATTGCCAGGGGACACCTCACCCTCACCAATCTGGGATATAAACAAACATTTCACTTGTAATTAGTATCTTTTCTTGTACATGAAGTTTACATCAAGTATTAAAAAGACCAACTTGCACAAAAAATCCATTACATCAAAGTGAATTTTTTAATTGCAATACATAATTTCATATATAATGTATGTCTAAAGCTGAATGTAAGGAGGCAAGGATCTAGAAAAGGATAAAAGGATGAACACACTAGATTTCATCAAATAGAAATGAAGAAAACAAAGCAAAAGGAAAAAATGGACAATTTCAGGAAGCAACTATCCAGCAACTGCTCAAAAAGAACCCTGGTCTGATGTGTTAACTGTCAAAAGGTAAAGTTATATTTGTTGACGTTAGTACACATCACCACAGACTGAAGTAATAAACAGAAATATGGATGACTCTGCGTAGCACAGCCCTGAACCACATTTAAAATGTGGATGAATTAACTGAAGACTGTTGCTCACATGTGGGCTCCATCCAACTTTACAAAGATTGAGTAAATCTAAAACATCCCAACACTGAGATGGTCTAAGGTGGAAAGAGACCGGGTGTTAAATATCAAACAAAATGTCTGCATTCCAAATTAAATACATTTACAAAAATGACAAATGTTAACACAACTGGAAAACTACCAACAGCTACTGTACCAAAACCACAAAATGGAATGGACGACAAATGATTAAATACAGTGCCTTGCGAAAGTATTCATTCAGCCCCTTTACTTTCAGTGCAGCAAACTCTCTCCAGAAGTTCAGTGAGGATCTCTGAATGATCCAATGTTGACCTAAATGACTAATGATGATAAATAGAATCCACCTGTGTGTAATCAAGTCTCCGTATAAATGCACCTGCACTGTGATAGTCTCAGAGGTCTGTTTAAAGCGCAGAGAGCATCATGAAGAACAAGGAACACACCAGGCAGGTCCGAGATACTGTTGTGGAGAAGTTTAAAGCCGGATTTGGATACAAAAAGATTTCCCAAGCTTTAAACATCCCAAGGAGCACTGTGCAAGCGATAATATTGAAATGGAAGGAGTATCAGACCACTGCAAATCTACCAAGACCTGGCCGTCCCTCTAAACTTTCAGCTCATACAAGGAGAAGACTGATCAGAGATGCAGCCAAGAGGCCCATGATCACTCTGGATGAACTGCAGAGATCTACAGCTGAGGTGGGAGACTCTGTCCATAGGACAACAATCAGTCGTATACTGCACAAATCTGGCCTTTATGGAAGAGTGGCAAGAAGAAAGCCATTTCTTAAAGATATCCATAAAAAGTGTCGTTTAAAGTTTGCCACAAGCCACCTGGGAGACACACCAAACATGTGGAAGAAGGTGCTCTGGTCAGATGAAACCAAAATCGAACTTTTTGGCAACAATGCAAAACGTTATGTTTGGCGTAAAAGCAACACAGCTCATCACCCTGAACACACCATCCCCACTGTCAAACATGGTGGTGGCAGCATCGTGGTTTGGGCCTGCTTTTCTTCAGCAGGGACAGGGAAGATGGTTAAAATTGATGGGAAGATGGATGGAGCCAAATACAGGACCATTCTGGAAGGAAACCTGATGGAGTCTGCAAAAGACCTGAGACTGGGATGGAGATTTGTCTTCCAACAAGACAATGATCCAAAACATAAAGCAAATTCTACAATGGAATGGTTCACAAATAAACATATCCAGGTGTTAGAATGGCTATGTCAAAGTCCAGACCTGAATCCAATCGTGAATCTGTGGAAAGAACTGAAAACTGCTGTTCACAAACGCTCTCCATCCAATCTCACTGAGCTCGAGCTGTTTTGCAAGGCGGAATGGGCAAAAATTTCAGTCTCTTGATGTGCAAAACTGATAGAGACATACCCCAAGCGACTTACAGCTGTAATCGCAGCAAAAGGTGGCGCTACAAAGTATTAACTTAAGGGGGCTGAATAATTTTGCACGGCCAATTTTTCAGTTTTTTATTTGTTAGAAAAGTTTGAAATATCCAATAAATTTCGTTCTACTTCATGATTGTGTCCCACTTGTTGTTGATTCTTCACAAAAAATTACAGTTTTATATCTTTATGTTTGAAGCCTGAAATGTGGCAAAAGGTCGCAAAGTTCAAGGGGGCCGAATACTTTCGCAAGGCACTGTACTTCCTTGATGCACAGTTACTCTACTAAGGATGAGATTATTGTCAGACCTGAACATATTAATTACTGAGTCTGGCACTATTGGCATAATACTGTAAGTCCTCTCAACATACCAATCTGGAATTTGAGGCCAAGATACTGCCTTTCTTCAGCAGCTCTGACAGGAGTGGAGACGGTGCTGGTGTGGCTTTCTGGCCCAAAAGCTTCTTTTGGTTGGGGTCATCTAGAACAGACCCATGGCTAACAGCCTCACTACCAAGTCCACAAGACTCAGCGAATGTCATTAACCTGGCTGATCCTGAAGCCTAGAGGGAAATATGAAGACATACTGCCAATCCAGGGATGCTTTCACTGAATGATGTGAAACCACCTCACTTAAGTGTCTCTTAGGCATTCCCCACTCCCATTTTAAGGAGGATAATTAATAAAGTTTGATTCTAATTCTACAGTTTGCCATGGCTAAACACATGGTTTCTAGTATTTCCAATAAAAGCAAAAGGGCTTTAGCAAATTTACACAATGTGGCACACAAGACTGGTCTGCAGCAGTCTTGACAAAACATACAGATTCTTAACATAGGCATTACACCAACTAAAAATATCAACAAATGTTTTTAAATATCCCAAGAGGAGGTCTGATTATTGAAAAGCAGGACAGACCTTGCATAGCCTTGAAACGTCAGTGACTTACATTCTTTGCAGATGTAAGATCCGGTGTCAGGCACTCGGGTTGGTCGCCTGGAGAGAACTCCTGGCTTGGAGAGCTACAGTCTGAGGGCAAATGCATAATGATACCGGGCACTCGCTTAGATGTGTTCTTTGCCACCTGTCTGGCTGAAAGAGGGATGGGCAGCAAAGAGAGGCATTTTATTCATATTCATACAAAAACTGAGGAGTGTTTTCTTTTTATTAAATACCAAACAAGTGCTATGATTGTCCTAATTTTAGTCATGCTAGCAGCATGGCTCTGGTTTGTCTACCATCCCAAATCTTGGGTAAAATATCCTGACAACTACTGGACATGTTACTATGAAATTTAGTGCAAATATTCATGAATCCTAGACTGACTGAATTATTTACTTTGTTTAACCAAGGGAACAATCCCTTGAGATCTGAGAGCTCTTTTACAAGGGTGCCCTGGCAAGACAGCGGTGTTAAAATGAATGTGTTCCCCTGACTTACAGTAGTAGTGTCACCAGTAAGTCAGATTTTCCACTTGTCCAACACTCAGTTCATGACAGAGTACATCTACAACAACTGACCAGCCTCCTGCGTGGTTGACACAAATTACAGTCAGCATTGCCACATACTACATGTTAGCATGTTATATTTTACTACAGTATGTTAATGTGCTAGCTATATGCTACCAGCTTCACAAACTAATATCCTTCTATCCATTAGTTACGCCCACTTATCCTTGATGATCGTGGTGTGGCTGGAACCATGGAGATATTGGGTAAGATGCCAGGTAACACCCTGGACAGGTGACCAGTCCATGACAGGGTTGACGGATACAGACAGACAACCGTTAACACTCATTCACACCTACACAATTTAAAGTCACCAATTAATGTAACATGTATGTGGGAGGATGTTGGAGCACCAGGAAGAAACCCACGCAGGAATGGGGAGAACATGCAAACTCCACACAAAGGCACCAACCAGCCTGTAGGTTCGACAGCGCTAACCCCTGCTCCTCTGACCTTCCAACTCTCCAAATGCAAAGCATTAATGCTAACTGTGGGCCGTGCTGAGGTTCACTCAACTGACTGAGAAATTGGATCTGAGATGTCCTAAAATGGCCATTGTACTGTTTTCCATAAGAAACCCTGCAATTTATTGTATGGTGACACATGATTCTATACTGATGTTTTCCCTAAAAATGTCTCTTAAAAGTGAAGGAGATACCCTGATACACAGCATCTGTGTTTTTTCTTTTCAGTTCTGCTTCCTCCTCCTCCAGCTTCTTCTTCCTGAGAAACACACATAAGAACACTTAAACCTACAGTATATAACCTTTTTCAAAATATTGTTGTTGCAGGAATATGCTCCAAAACTTGTCTTAATGTGGAAAGGTGCTGTCAAAGTGAGAGGGAGTGCTGGGCAGAGCAGAGTGGATTGATTTGGAGTTTCATGTTAGAGCCACCTTAATTTACCTACAGTAGCTATAAGATTGCTCATTATTACTCATTATCACAGAGTCTCTAATGTCTGCTGTAGGTTTTACTGTGTCATTGTGTAAACGGGTCACACAGAAAGTACTCTGCTTCTTACTGGAGAATGTCTTCCCATAACTCTTCTAGTTTGGAATCTAGATGTCCTGCTTGAATCAGTTCAGCCTCTTTTTTCAGCTTCCTATGAAAACAGCACAGAGTCAGCCCATCTCAGTGATGCAGCTTTGAGGCAACAGTGGTGATGTGTTCGTTCTGTTAAACACCATGTTTACATACCTGTGCATCTCCTGAGTTTCTTTGATCAACTTCTTCAGTTCGTCGATCCTCTCAGCAGTCAGCCTGCGTACTATCACATCCTCTACTGTCTCCACCACTTCACCTTTCTCGCCACGCTTCCTCCTAAAGGCAACCAATGCGGTATTATAGTACTGTAGTTATAGACATTGTTTCCCGACACTAACTGTCAAAGCATGTGTCAAACAATATAGACCTATGCAACCTATTTTAGCTTGCAGGTCTACAAAGGCATGCTCGAGGTAAAATTCATTTATGTGCTCACTTTGGGGCCTCTGTCGTTTCCAGGAGCTCAGAGTACTTGGAGGCACAGTGCTGTGAGAAGCCAAAGGAGAATCAAGAACTGCCTTGTGATGGGACAAAACAAAATGTGATAGAGATCATGACTTTGGAATGTGTTCTGCAGTTGAGTGAGCTCAGATATTAGTCATACCTTTTGAGAGAACCAGTCAGGTGGGCGCCCAGGTTCTGCAAATGGTTTGATGGCTCGGCTGACAGATACCCTGGTGAGATGAAGACATTTTGTAAAATGATCCAAAATGAAATGAAAACATTTTTCAAGACTAAATCCTAAACATCCTACTATTTCTGTCTTGTTTAAATTCCCCTACAACCCCTTGACTTTGCATGAAGGCTGAAGTGAGTGTTCCAGCCAGACGAGGGTGGCCTAGCAAGCAGTGCCACATGACGAGCCTGCGAGCCGTGTCCTGAGTGACTGAGAAGCAAGCAACTGGCAGTGTGACAGACCTGTGGTTCCCTGCCTTTATTGTAGACTGAATGTGAGAGTTGGACCTCTCTCCCTTCTGTCCTAACCAGATGAGAAACATTGACTGCTCCTGTTATTCTCCCCAGCTCAGCTATCTTTTAATTTCCTGCTCTGGTCAAATTAGCCATAGACACCTGTAACTTCTGGTGGTTTTTAACAGATGGGTAATAACACCAGTCCATAATGGGGTTAACACAGAGAGACAATCAGGTTAATTCATCTTATTGGCATGTCTTTCAACTGTGACAGGAAGCCACAACAACCCCCCTTGAATGACAATGGTTTTTCTTACAAGATAAATTTAAGTAAAAGAATCTACATTGCCATATGGCTCGTGATGTATGACAACCCATGTTCAAACTTCTGACTACATCATAGACCTATGACAAATCAAATTTTGCACACACCAACATTACCAGCAGCAGCTTTAAACTACTGTGACAAAAATCTAAGAAAATACCAGTTCTGGTCTCCGCTCTTCATGACAGATGTGGCCAAACACAGCTTCTCCCTCACTGACCATGGCTCTGTTGGTCCAATGACAGGCAGCTTGTGTTCTATAGATGATGGAAAATGGACAGAAACATGACACCAGCTATATAGTTTAACCAAGAATGGTACAGACAGTTGTTTTAATCTCTTGAGTTGCCAGGTAAAGACTCTCCCCGTGCCAGTCACTATAACTGCTGGGACCAGTACACAACGGGCACGTCGGTAACAGTTAGTGATAAACAGTAACCACCAGCACTAATGTAAACAAAGCTGTCAACTCTTGATGGCAGGCATTAATCCTTGTAGTCACACCTGCAGGGAGCGGAAGGTGCAATGCAGGAAGTTAGTAGCGATAATATCAGTACGACGCTGTCACCGCTAACGGATAGCATGTCATGACATTACCGACGTTACTCACTTCCAACCCCGTTTGCCATCTTCCTCTCATCCCGACATCCCATACGTCTTGGTAGATGGAACCCTGGCTATCATTAATGCTGGCGAGATCCAGAATCGGTGGCTATACATAAAATCAACGATGTTAACATCAATGTATGCCCCAAGGAGGTTGGGGCTGTCACGCCAAATCGCCGCTGTCCTTTCCAGTCTTGTGCCTTGGCTGTTGGTAACCGGAGGATTAGCCTAACTAGCTAGCTGGCTGCGATGCTACGGCACACAGGGCTTTCTCCGTCAAGAGTCGCAAAAGCTTTTTAATTCCACTTTAACTTCGGGAGATTAACAGCTAGGCGAGAACATCGAACTTAATGTTTAGGTTTAGTCTCTAGCGTTATTTAACTGTCCCATAACAAAATAAAAGAGGCATCTATTAAAATTCTGCACCGGATATACTCAGTTAAAGATGTATTAGAAAGGCTTAGATTTGATATTGAATATCCCTGCGATGTATGTGGTCTGCTAAGAGGAACTATTTCTCATTTAATTTTTCATTGCATGTATAACAAGGTATTTTGGGCAGGCACTGAAATTTTCATTTGAAAAAGACTACAGGAAAAAGACTATTTTTGGCTTCGAAGATAATTTGGTGGACAAGGATTTTGTTTATTTTTCGCAGTTCATCAAAATAAAAGGGAAATTGCACATAGCCTACATGTAAGAATTTTATGAATATGAAAATGTATGAATTGTATGAATATGGCACTACACTCAAAACTGTCAAGTTGTTAAATCTGATCTATGTACATGATTTATCTCTTATGATTTTCATGTTTTGTTTTTTTTTACTTTGAATAATCTAAATGTTTATTTTAGTTTATACATACTGCTATTCCCCTGGCAGAGGCAGTGTTGTGTGTGTGTGTGTGTGTGTGTGTGTGTGTGTGTGTGTGTGTGTGTGTAAGAACACTGTGTTTTACATGTGTGTGTAAAAGTACTTTGTGTTACAGTAAACTAGTAGCTAGCTGTTTGTACACCCCCACCACAGTAATGATGGTACAACCCCCAGACATTCTGCCCTCTGGTTTCATTGATCATAAGTCATCTGTCATAAATCAACAATAAAGAGGAGACCTGATGGATGGGTGGTAAGCGTGTATTCTTACTAAGAAGGTACCACAGAATCAAAGCATTTCCCACTTGAATTATGCAACATGACACTGGGCAAATTATGTTTTTGGGCCACTGGTGACAAGGGTTGGTTTGGTGAAGCAGTGGCTCTTTCTCTTCATATGGACCCATGTATTTTACAGAGAAAGGCAATTAAAGTACTACAGGAAACAAATGTTAATGAGGCACTTGACATTTAACTCCATAACACTGCCACTTTGCCTCCTGCTGCTGTGTGGAATAACTGTCAGCTCCACAGGGAGGATATGGCTAGCGTTGTAGAGGATAGCTTCAGCATGAGACAAATAATTCACTTGTCTGAGAAAACTCACACCTTGACAAACACTCAATCACTTACCACTGGACTTTGATAAGATTTTGTCATTAAAGATGAATTTCCTTTTTATGTTAGACCACACCCTGTTGATGTGCAACACGTGTCTAACCCTTTGCGGAGACTGAGTCTATTAAGCATCCACTTTTTTTGAAATATATTTTTAAGAGAGGTGCACTCCTATATCCGTTGAATATTTGCCCTTTTCATACAGGAATTAGAAGCATTTTGTCTGCTTAACAGCATAAGAAACAAATTTCTGTTGATAAGATTTATTAATTATTTAGTGTTAGTAAGAATACTGTGAGCCCAATGAGACAACAATAAATGCACTTGATAAATGTATATTGAAATGTAAAAGACTTTATATTTGCTTAAGAACTAATTCCAAACAGGAAAATTAATTAAAGTAATGAAAAACAACCTTGCTTATTCTCCTGAGACCCTCTTCATTACAGTCTAATGCATTTTCAGGTGTTAGAAAAAAACACGTCTGTATGTTAAATACACTCATTGTACTTCCTATTTAGGCTCTTTTTAAAAACCAGATAAGGGTCTCCTATATTATCTCAGGTAGGTGAGTGATAGAGACTCAAGATGAAGGTCACACCACATGATGCCTCTAACTGCTGCACGGAGCCCATCCTGGGGGCAGAACCACAGCTAATTATTTGAAGGAGGGAACCTAGTGAAGGTTTCCTCCTCATCTTTGCCATTAATCTTGCTTCATTTGTAACTGTAAGTTGGTGTTGAGGACCCTAAGTCAAGCGGACCTTTACTCCAGGAGCCCAGTTACAGCTGCAGTCAGTCTTGTGGTGAGTGAGATTGTATATTGTTACATATCTCTACTGTTTCTATTTTATCTACTTTTGTACAGATGCATGGGACCATCTTATATTAGACCATATACCTCTACATATCTCTGCATGTGTTCTGATAGTGGGAGCATGTTTCACAAGTATGAACTATAGTAGTAGGTAGCAATTACTTGTATTAACAGAACTGAAGCAAACCTCATACTCACAGAAAGTGACAAATAAATAGAGGACCTTTTGTTGTTGCTGACTAGTGATGCTTTTCATGTGCTGCCCTCTAAGAGGTTCAGCAAGGTTAATCTTTCTCATCTACAATATACCAACAACTAAGCAGCATAATAGTAGCTGTGTAGAAACAACAGTGGAGTGATAGGATTAATAGCAACTTTCTACATCTGCACTTTATGACAAACGTATTAATCAAGAGCAATAAGATAATGTTAGGTGTATCTACATTCTCAGCTAGTGGGTGACCCCCAGGGAGGGCCACCCTGCCTTCACTCCCCTGCCCTTCTCCTTTGAGACTCACCCAAGTGCCACTTGCAGCTGAGACCCAAGGAGCAGAATTAACAAACAAATTGAAACAGACTCCAACCTCGGCACAGATACTCTATTTGTCACGCACTGTGTATTTATGTTTACATTTTTCTTTCACTTTGTTTCTTCATCAGTGATGCGTACTGTTCTTTTTTGTCTGATAATTCAGCGTCTGATCACTTGCTGTAGGCTGACTGACTTCAGGGGGAAGCGTCAGGATGTCTAACAACATGGCCAAGATTGCAGATGCTCGAAAGACAGTAGAGCAATTGAAACTGGAGGTCAACATAGAGAGGATGATGGTGAGCCAGCACATTCTTGAAGTACAAGGCCAAGTAACTATGGAAATGTTTATCACAACGCTTTAGACTGTTAAATATCTTATGCATTAATATGGAGGTTTAAAGTCAAAATAAAAAATTTAAAAATGCACTATTTCTATCTCTAAAGCAGTTTACTCTCAGGTATATACATGAGTTGTTTTTTTTCCCCAAATGTTTACTTTATGCAAAGTAGTTCATTTTTAACCATGTACCAACAAACACAAATTTAACATTCCAATCAACAGTATCACAATTTTTCAAAACTTGGATTTCAGTTGAATTGAACCGTCTTCCCTTCCATAACTAATGTCATGTTTCAAGAGGAAATACATCAAATTAAGGAAGTCAGGTGTTCTTTGAGTTTTTAAATCAACACCCTCTCCTTTTTAACACTCATACACACTTTAATGTGACCTTTTTGTACAGATATCCAAAGCAGCAGCTGAGCTGATGGCCTACTGTGAAGCTCATTCAAAAGAGGACCCCCTGGTGACACCTGTGCCTTCTTCTGAGAACCCATTTCGGGAGAAGAAATTATTCTGTATAATACTTTAACCCCTACATGCACAAGATAAACAAACTGACACTTAATTATTTTAATGTGTAAATTCAATGTCAAAGAACAAAACCATTTCATAATATTCAGTTTTGTAGGTCTTTGGTGACTAACATTATCTAAAGAATGATTATCATTGAGCATGATAATTACAGCAATAAAGATTTATTGAAAATTGGTGCAAAGTTCATTTAAACAGGCCACTGTTGCTGCCTCTCCTTGTGCACACAGTTTATATATTAACTAATTTCTATACCTAATGCCAGGTATCACTGAATGTGTTTTGTGCTCCAAAGCTTTAAACCTATAATTAAACAAAATCTTTGATTATATCTTGGAATAAATGTTTTAGTTGTAAGGTATAAATTTTGAAGGCAAATTAATAACATGATGAAATTTGTGGTTTACTTTTATTTCCTTGTCATATTTTCACAGCATGAACATTCTCCATGCTTAAGCTGACACGAATATGCGTGGAAGACTATTTGTTTAATATACATCCTGAATAAACAACATGATCTTTACTCACGTACTGGTTTTGTGCCTTAGTGGCACAGCAGATATTCCCAGGAGGTTGTCCCTTAGCCACCAATACAAATGATGGGTTGGGCAAAAGTGGTGAACTTAGAAGTGTGTGTAGCCAGCAGGTGTGTGTAGTTTGCACAGAGCATGGTGCTCTCACTGTGACAGCTGACAAGTCTCACAGATTTCCAGATACTGTATCTCCTGAGCTTTGGGGAATTAGTAGCTGAAAATTAGGTATGTACACTCTGCTATCCATTTATTATACTGTAACTAAAAGAATAAAGCTTAGCAGGAACAGTTTACCAATGCTTTAGATGTATAAATGATATTTGCAGTTACAGTTTAGTCTTTCATACAATGTATTATAACCCCAAGTCGGAAAAAGCCTCCGAGCCCAGAGCAGTCGACTGTGCTTCTGGACACTGTTGACTTAGGGCTTCCTTTTGGCACAATGCAGTTTTAAGAGGCATTTATGGATGTAATCAAGTATTGTAATGGCTGACACAGGTGTGCCAAAGTAATCCTGAGCCCATCTTTGCTCCTAAAGGGCTAGGCCTTTTTATTAGACACCGTTTTTGCACCAGATCATGATTGCATTCACCTGCTGACATCAACTGTTTCAAATGGAAACATCATTTCATTGTTTTACCTCATTACTGGCCCTGAAATGCAGCCGTCCCAATGTTTTTAGAATGTGTTGCAGCTTCAGAACTAAAGTGACTGTAGCTACAAACTACATATACATGCCTGTACATGATACTTGATGTTGAAATTGAGATTAAAAGTAAAGAAAGAAACAAATGTTTATGTAGCAGCACCAATTCAAACAGGCCTGTTCAAGAAAAACCTGTTTGACTGAAAATCACTTCTTAAGCTTCTTGCCAATTGTCACTGAAAACAGTAAGAGAAAGTGGCCAAGCTTAAAAGCATTGATTCACACACACACAAATCCCTTAAAGGCCACCTTAGGAGTACCCATGGTGCAAGAAATGTCAGGTTTTTTAATATTTGATATAAATATGTCAGTGGTACTAGTATTGAAAGCACCTTGCTTAGCTGTTCATATTAGTAAAAACAACCTGCCTTGCTAAAGCTGTCCAAACAGCTCTGCTTGATTTGAATTTCGTTTTTGCAAGACAAATGAGCAGCTATATCCTGGATCAAAGGGCGTACTGTATTTTATGAACCTGCAACAGTCAGATAAAATCCAGCACCCTGATCTCCAACTGAGCGATAAACCTTTGCTGCCATCACATCTCAGGATTTAGTGACGAACATACTGGTATTAGACAAAACCAATGTTTTGGCCCAAAACAAACTGCATCTCTTTCTATTCTTAGAAGTGATGCTTTCAAATGAGAATATTTCCAGCATTTTTATTTATGCTCGTCATAAAAAAATGGCAAGAGCTGTTTATGTGACTATATAACAGATTTATCTGCTACTTTGCAATAAAGTTTACATGTGACTGTCTCACTGTCAGCTGCTCATTTTAGTTGTCTTTCCTTTAATTGACATTGCTTATGATTAAATTGCTCAAAACACCATAAAATAAAGCTACAAGACTTAAAGTACCAAACTTTAACTTCAAAATGGAGCCATTCACATTCGAGTTAAAATAATGCACATTGTGTTTCTCTCAAATAAGTGGTATTTATAATTGAGGTGTGTTTCTTATGGTTTCAGGTATAAAAAATGGCCAACTTTGGAGGACATGCCATTCCTGGCTCTTTTTTCTTGCTCTATGGCTTTTGGCTAACAGTTAAACACGTCCTCCAACACTTCTGGAGGACACATCAGCCCAAAGGACGACAGAATATGCCACCTTTCTTTAAAAAAATTGACTATGTTGAGGGAGGACTCCAAATCTTTGCTGCGTTTGTGGGTCAGTCTTTCTCTCAATCCAGCTGCACACTTCAGCTCTCTATACCTGTTCTTGACTCATCTCATTTGGCTTATGTGTTCTTGCCACAGGTATCATGGTTGAACAGTTTGTGGTAGATGGACCACATGCCCACCTCTACACTAGCGAATCTTGGGTCAAGCCAATGAACTGGCAGCACAGCACAATGTATCTGTTCTTTGGGATCAGTGGAATAGCAATGGTTGCCAGTACTAGATGCAAACTGGTGCCAACTGGTGTTGACCGCCTTGCTCTCTCTTTGGCTCTTTTTGTTGAAGGTAAGCTGTAAAAAAGCTAGGTTTTAATTGTGCAGTTTTCCTTCACATTGCAAATATGTCATATATATTTGATATGTGTTTGAGCTGTGTTTTGCATTTGAGTCTTTCTGTATCATCCAGGGTTTTTGTTCTATTACCATGTGCACAATCGGCCCCTTCTGGATGCCCATATCCACAAACTGGTGCTAGTGCCTGTGTTTGGTGGATCAGCTAGCACTATGTTGGAGGTGTTCATAAGAGATAACATTATTTTGGAGCTACTGAGGGCATGTCTGTTCATCCTGCAGGGCTCGTGGTTCTACCAGGTGATTAGCAAAATGAGACACAAAATGTGATCATCATTTTTATTTTCAGATTCACAGCCGCTTGGTACCACATAGTACTGATGTACACTCAATACCAAAAATCAGGGAATACTTAAGACCACAGCAGTGACTTTTAAAGTATACTTTAAACTACTGTTAACCATGCACCAAAACTATGATTTTCAGTCATATTTTGGACAGGCAACAGATTAATTAATCTTTATTATTTTTCAGTACCAAAGTAGTTTGATCTTGGCGTATTTGTAGAAAGTTGAAGATTACTTTAGATTCAGATCACAGACAGGCTCCTTCATCACACTGTCATTTCAGATTGGATTTGTACTTTACCCATTACGTGGACCAGCATGGGACTCGAACGATGGAAACGTCATGTTCATCACTATGTGCTTCTGCTGGCATCTAGCTGTGGCCCTGCTTTTAGTCGCTTGCACCTCCATCGTGGTTTGGTCGTAAGTATCAGTACATTTTACCCAGTATATTGTGTACTTGGTACTTAATGTGCAGAGGAAATGATAAGTGATCACAACATTGCTTAGGTTGATCTCACAAGATCACTTCAGTTAGTAGAATAGCACGGTGGCTGTGATTAATTCTAAGGGGAGGTTTCCAGCACCACAAAACAATAGCCTGTTAACACAGCTGGAATGCAGAAATAATATGAGCCTGTTGTGACTCATGGTCAGGCAGAGACACTCAGCCAAAACAAAAGGAATGAGCTGTACTCTTTGCATTAATAATACAGTGCATCTAGAAAGGATTCACAGTGCTTACCTTTTTCCACATTTTGTTAGGTTACAGCTTTATTCAAAAATGGATTAAATTCATTATTGTTCTCAAAATTCTACAAACAATACCCCATAATGCCAACGTGAAAAAAGTTTGTTTGAAATCTTTGCAAATTTATAAAATAAAAAATCACATAAGTATTCACAGCCTTTGCTCAATACTTTGTTGAAGCACCTTTAGCACCAATTACAGCCTCAAGTCTTTTTGAGTATGATGCTACAAGCTTGGCACAACTATTTTTGGGTAGTTTCTCCCATTCTTCTTTGCAGTACCTCTCAAGCTCCATCAGGTTGGATGGGGAGCGTTGGTGCACAGCCATTTTCAGATCTCTCCAGAGATGTTCATCAAGGATGTGTCTGTATATTGCTGCAGTCATCGGTCCCTCGATCCTGACTAGTCTCCCAGTTCCTGCCACTGAAAAACATCCCCACATCATGATGCTGCCACCACCATGCTTCAGTGTAGGGATGGTATTGGCCAGGTGGTGAGTGGTGCCTGGTTTCCTCCAGACATGAGTTCAGGCCATTGTGCTCATTGGGACTTTCAATGCTGCATCTTATCTAACTTTGGTAGAGTGAGTAAGTGTTTTTTTTTTTTTTTTAAGTGAGATGACTGAGGAAAAACAGGAGTAGGATGGATTGTCACTGTAGTTTGAAGACATGCTTCATTTTCTTGTAGCTAGTGTGGATCTCCCAGCTGGTGTTACTGAGGGACAGGGGGTCCTCGCCATAAGTCACTCCATGGCCAACGCTTTTGGCATCCTTATAGGCTGAGAGCAGCCCTGGCTTTAGCACACAGTACAATGGGGGGAGATATCATCATCGTCCCCACAATCGGAGATTGAAGATCACAAAATTCATGCCGGTTGATTTTCTGACAGCCTATTCTAGGATCATGACTAAGATAGAACTCTGTGAAGTAAAGTGCCTCCTGATACTGGCAAGCTGAGAAAGGTGTGATAAAGGAAGTGGTACCTGTAATTACCTGTCAGGAGGATTCCCAGCTTGTCCAGTCACTGTATGAGCGCTTGAGAAGCCAAGTAGTGTGAACGCCAGCATAAAGCATAGTAAAATTTTCTCAAAGTCCTTTAGAGTGTGACCAAGGTCAACTGAGTACATGCAAGGCAAGCTCTTGTTCACAGTGCAGTTCCTTAGGATTTAAATAAAGTAATATTTAAAAAATTAACTATATTTACAAGTTCTCACTTTATGTGCTATATTGGCCTTCTTCCTGGTGCAAGAAAACCTAATTGATGTGTATATACATTTTTTTTTTTCCAATCAGAGGACAACAAACTCGCCTACACAATCAGGGTCATGGAGCTCATTTTCATAATACATTGTCTATTCAGTAGTGATGCCAAAGTAAATGTTGGTCTCACTATTGAATGGACCTAGACAATATTAACTTTGTGATATTTAGGTATTTTATTGAACGATGAATCTGTTAAGAGTTCCACCTCACACGCTATGAAAACGAGCTCTTTGACCCTGATTACGTGCACATACCAGGTGTGTTTATTGTCCTCTGATTGGAAGGTTCTTCCCTGGGTCGGTTCCTTGGTCTATACTGATGAAGGTCTTCGAACCAAAACACCGACTAAAGTGAGTACAAGTGATGAGCAGTGTGCAGGATATGTATTGTGTTTGTATAGAGTTTTAAAAATTTAGTTTAACAAAATGTAGCATAGAAATATACAGAGCATGCCAAACCTTTTGAGTTTTAATCTCATCTTTCAACATGTATATTAAGATACTGTGTGAAGTTTTTATAGTCAATATGGTTTTGTTTACCTTCAACACTTTTCACCAAACACACTCTCTCCTTACGGCCTTCTAAATAATGTGTACCAGCTGGTCTTGATTTAGTTCTTTTGAATACATTTTAGATATCTGGCTTTCTCTGTGACATACTGCTCTGTAGGAACACTGAACATGATTAGTTGACTCTGAACAGGCATTCTGTTGTAAATGTGAAATCTTTGTCGTTCATGCGTTTCCTAAAACCTTTTTCTCTTGTTTCAATAGCACAGTGAGGCGATTCTCAGGAAGGCAACTGGACACAGAGATTGGAATGCGAAACACGTCCTCCAAAACAAGCTCCCAGAAAGCCTTGCTTGAAGAATCGGATGAAGAGTGAATGCTTCTTTATAATTTATGAAGTTGTGACTTTTGAGATTATATTTAGGTAAAATACCAACAGAGTAACTGGTCTTTTATTAGTTTGTCAACCACTGAAGGAAAATGTAACCAGAGTTTCTATGGAAAGGCTGCAACCTACCTGAACATGGTTCTCGTTGTAAAAAGCAAAGCGAGCTGTTTTACATTATATTTTGGATTTAATGATGCAGAGTATAAGATTTTGGAGATGAAATTTAGTTGAGGAATGATGACAGTTTAACAAACTGATAACTTGGCATAGATCAATAACATTCAACAAAGAAAGTGTAGATCTGAACACCAGAATTATGAATTATGCTTCAGGCCTTAGTTGGTATCATCCGAATTGAGAAGAAATAAAGGAATATTATGCACCATAACAATGAAAAATATAACGTCACTTCTGAGAGTAGAAACAAGTCAAACTACCCTTATAAGGCTTGAGAACAAACAAACTCAAATAACCAAACACATGTACATATATTGTGCACTGGATTTATGATTACTGTTGCGGTGCAGGTGGGGGATCGGGTGCACATTTGGGTGAAGGTGCTGTTGTGACTACAACTGTGGAAACAGATTTTGGGGAGCCTGCTGCAATGTGCTGCTGGAGCTGCTGCGCCTGAACAGTTTGGATGCGAACCTAAAGATGGAGAGATTAAGAGTTACCTTGAACATGCCCTGTGTTCAATTAAGTTGAGCAATGTTTAGTCATAACAAACTGACTGAGAAACTTTCAAATGATGCCTTCAGATAACATGAGTGACATATTAAAAACCTGCTTTGCTGTGATATTAGTATAGACTTATTGTATATGACCACAAAGCAAGGTACTGGATGAGAATTTGTTTTGATTAAACAGGTGTAATAAAACACATTATTCCCTTTTTCTGGTCAGTGCTTTCTAATTTGTGAAACTGAACAAAGGTGAAATGTGAGCTAACCTGAGTGGCCTGCCCTTGCTGCTGAAGCTGCTGAAACTGCTGTGCTGTGACAAAGCTGACTGGTTTGTTCCCAGCAATCAGCTTTGTGCCAGCTGGCATCGTGGTCAGGATGATGTTCCTCCCCAAACTGCTGATACTGCAGGGGAAGGATAAATACATGTCAGTCTACTAGACCAAATTACAGCCTATAGAAAAGGAGCCTGTAAAAAGAGTGTCTATCAAAAAATATATAATTCATTTTGTCACTATATAAATATTCAAAGAAAAAAAAAAAGACATGACAGTGTACATGATGTGACTTACTTTGTGTTAAGACTTCCTTTCACAATCGGTGTGGTCACTACACTCTTGCTCTTCAGTGGCTGGTTGAGGACAGAGAGGGGCACAGTGATTCGTGCAGGTAACTTCCCCTGCAATGTTGTCAAAGAAGAGGAAGGTTTTGTGAGTCACATGACTTTCAGACTGTGTGGTTAACTACTGAGACCTGACTGAGGAGAGTTTCTTAAATTAAAGGAAGTCACTAGTTGTAAAGTAAATAATCCCATTTCTGAGAAAGGAATACACAAAGCAGGTTCAGCCAGTTAACAAATGCAGTGGATCACTGAGTATCCATCAGCAATGTAACTCTATAAACAAAGGTGTGTTATTTGCTTAAGCAATCTGTGCTTGTCTAGACAAGCAAAATAATTGGACAGTTTAGGACCAATTAATGCAAGAAACCAATTCCAAATGGCTTAACACATCCTTGTTTGCCACTGTGTATATTGGAGCATTTCCATTTGATATTCCATGTTCCCAGTGTCAAATTCTCTTACTGTTTGTGTAGTAACCACTGTAGCAGGGACCTGGCGCACAGTGGCTGAAGCTGTTCCTAGAGTCAGAGGTGAGGCCGAGGCTCCGGGAGCAACTGTGATCCCCTTAGTACCGGTAACGACACTGGCAGCCATGGTTACTACATTAGCACACGTAGATGCTGTGAGTGGTTTACTACCAGTGGCGGTTGTCATTTTGATGGTCTGACCGTGTTTCTGAGGAATAACACCGAGACCTGGCATTATCCGAATGGTGGCGCCACTCTTGTCAGGGGAGCTCACAGTGGAGAAGGTCCTAGATTTTTGGTCAGCCATAGTGACAGCCAATGTGGGCATCAGACGTATAGCTGTGTCTCCTGTAGCCTTCAGCAAAGTGGAAGCAACGGTGCCTGCCTCCACCTTGGTGGTCTGTACATCCCCTGTACAGGATGTAGCACTGGAGGCAGAGGAAGGTGAAGGGTGCTGTGGAGTCACATGCAGAGTGGCTGATATGCTCTTGCTACCCGTGGTGGCGGTGCCTAAAAAATCCGGGGTGAGTTTGACAGTAGCAACTGGGGATTTAGCAAGTGTTGCCATCATGTCTGGGGTGATCCGCAGCACCGTCTGGCCTTTAGCATCTGTGGTGATGGAGGACGGTGGAAGACGCAAGACGTCTTTACCCTGAATGCGCAAGTTTGTTGCTGTTATTGGAATTGCTCCTCCTCCTGGAGTTTTCATTCCCAGCTGTCCTGTGATGGACACCTATAAAAAAAATAAAAAAAACAATCCAAGAAACAAATCCTGTGATCATTAACATGCCAAATAACATGTGATACTTACAATACTTAAGAATATTAATGTTTCTCTGTTATAGTCAGTCTCATAACCTGTAGACTTTCCCTGCTGAAACAGCAAAGGCCAAAATTTCCCATGCAGTATAAACGGAACTGAAAGACTCACTTTCCCAGTTTAAACAAAATACTTTACCTGTTTAATATTTGGGCTTGCGACTCCTTGCAGCACAGCAGGGGAGGCTGGGTTGTTAGCTGGGCTACCAGGTGATCCAATTTGAGGTTTGGTCACAGTCACAGCAGACAGAGACAGGGTGGTTGGCACCTGGACAGGACTACTAGCAGACTGACTCCTCAGAGGCACAGAAACCACTGCCTATTAATGTAGATGTAACAGAATAGGCAAAGAAATAATGATACATTTGCAATATGCAAGACAAACACATATTTATCTATCTGTTTCTCCTGGTCACCTGTGAAATGCCCTTGGTTGCCACTGACACTGGCATCCTAATCTGGTGAGGGGTCTGATGCACCAGTGTGGCTTGCTGACTTGCTGCCGAAGAGCACAGACCAGCCTGAGCAGAAACTACCCGTACCTGAGGTAGGGAGCCTGCTGCCAGGTGACTCACTATCCGAGCCGCATGTTGAGATGTGACTGGCTGGGAGGCAGGTTGACCAGCCTGACTGGTGGGTACGATAGTTCCTAGCTGGGGCAATGAGGGAGAGGACACAAGAAGAACACTGGGAGAGCAAGAAGGGAAAGACAAGAGAAGAACTAATTTCACACAGATGACCCCTGGATATATGGGCTGTACAATATAAATAATGGAAGAACTAACTAACTAAATAAATAAATAAATAAAATTGTGTCACACTGACCCTGGACTGGCTTTAACTGTATCTGGGCCTCCAGGCTTTGTTGGCGTGGCGGCTGGGGCGGAAGGTGACATAGGTGTTCCAGTTGTGTTTGGGGTTGGTGTTGTAGGGGTTGGCGTTGTAGGGGTTGGCGACATGGGATTGGAGCCTACATCCTGTCCTGCCTCCAGACATCCAGGGGTTTTACTGCCTCCGTCCTTACTTCCAGACTTCTAAAACAGGGAGTTCAATTTATAGTTATCAGCTCAAATAAATAACTGTACACAACAAGCTCAACTACAGTAGCACGTGTAAGAGTGTTTTCCATACATTAAAAATAGTTAGAAATAAGTTTGTTTCACAATGTGAAATTCTAGGTGTTCTTTTTTTGCAGTGAAAAAGAGACAGTGGACTCACAGGCTTAGAAGCAGGTTTAGGCTTCTGCTGTAGGGCTTTTCTTGCTTTTGCAGCAGCAGCTTGAGCCTGATGGATCCTCTCTGGATGGGAGAAGGAAATAAGATTTAACCTTTTCCACATCACAATGATCTTAAAGACCAAGAGCGTACACTATGAGACCTTTGCTCATCCATATGTGAAAGCAATCATGGCAAAGAAGAGATGAAAGAATAAAAACCACCAAAGTTGAAAAATTTCAAATATTAAACATTGTTTCAGGACAGTATCATGCAGAGCTATGGGGGCTGTAGGAAATAAAGTTAATCGTCTGTCAGACAACAGTAGCTAATCAAACAAAAAAACAGCTTCTTATTAGCTGCCTTTACTCAAAAACTACAGGACTACAAAGCTTTAAACCTCTTAACAAACTACAAGGATAGAGAGCTAAACCCTAAACTGCTGCTTACCAAACTCCTCTTGACTGCGATGGCGGTGCAGGTAAATCCAGAGTTTGCGGCCAATGTCATACTTCACACAGGGGTCTTTCTCATAGTGAAGCCTATCCAGAGCGCCACTGACAACAGTGTTCACCTAAATGTCACACAGGCCAATGTACACACAGACTAAGTCACTGTGCCACAGTAAGCTGAATGGCTAAAATAACATCTGCAAAATCTATCACACCTGTGTACTAGTGACTTCTGGAGCAAGAAACTGTGAGTCTTTTAACAGTTCACAGATCTCTGCTCTTGTTCCTTCTCCATTGGGTAACCTAGCTGCTGCATCTCGCACTATGGAAGAAAGAGATCAGAAGTCAGAATCACGTGATTTGTTTCTTTTGCACATATCTAAAGCAATGTTTAGTAACAGTTTGAAACTTGATTTAGAGTAAAAACAGAAGGTCTAACCTAGAGACAAAATGGTGACATATGGTGGTCGGTCTGAGCGGAGCAATGTGTGCTCCCTGGCTTTGTTGAGAGACATCTCTTTGTCAAACACCCCTTTAACAGGCCCCACCACAGATTCAAACCCGTGCATCCTAAAGGTGAAGGCTTTATGTGGCTGGTTGTATCGCTGCTGCTCCTAATGAACACACACAAAGTATGTCAGCTCTGAGAGTTCATGGCTGAGCAAAATAGGCAGAATGTTGACAGAAAATATTCAGAAAGCACAAACAAACCTGGACTTGAAACACTTGTCTCTCATCTCCGGTGCTGGGCCGCACCACATAATCTGTCAAACTGCATGGTTAAAGATATTACACAGTCAGCTTCAACAACCTTAATATTACAACTCAAACAATTTCTTTCTGTTCATAAAAGGCTACAAAGGACCATTAACCTTATTTACAATTAAGATAATTATAGTCTAATTCAGAAACGAAGCATTTGCTATAAAAACACAAAATTAAGTTAAATATAAAAAGCTATACTTATGTCCTACCAGCAGCCCTAAAAAATAATTGATTTTCTGTTTGTCAACTAATTAATTGATTGTTCAGTCTTATATATTTATAATGTTTGGTAAATAGCTGATCTTACACTCTTGATGTAGGAGAAGTCATCTCTAGCAGGTCTTCATTTTCTGTCTGTGGAAAGCAAAAAAGCATTTATTAAGTGTTGTAACACATTTAAAAAGGTAAACATGAATATTTTAGGACAGGGACAGCATAGTACAAAGTGTAAAGTTTAATTGCTAAGACAGTATTTGTTACATAGTAGGAACTGTACTACCTTGACAACTAAATCTTTGGAATCCAGCCAAAGCTGACAGAGTGCACTGAGATCCTTCTCTGTATCCTGAGTGGGACCTAAAGCAGATCATTGATATTTATCTCAGTGAAGAAAATCATCCTGTTCATTAAGCACTGCATTAATCAGGAATTTCAACAGTTGATTTGTCTTACCAATCCACCTCCACTGCTGAGAGTCCTCAACAAACTCCACAAATGGAGAAAATCCACTGGGGAGCGCCATCATGCCATCTGATTAGCAAACATAACAGTGTGGAGATGAGAGTACATGTGTAACATGCAATGGAAGAAAAGTCCATTTCAGTGAGTGACCACTGCTACTTACCTTTAGTCTCTCCTGCAAGAAACTGCAGGGCTTGAAGAACCAAGTCAGACCAACATGGGGTAGATGAGAACCACACATTGAGGGAACTGGCTGGAGAGGACTGCCACATCTGAACTTTCTCCTCCAACTGAGTGGTCAACATGTAGTTGTTATAATTTGCAATCATAACTGTGATCAGTTCTATAGTATGGAAGTAAAACTCTCTAGTGAGTACACACCAGCGAAATACTGGCAAGTTTCTCTGTCCTTAAGATGCTTTCCAACAAGCTGAAGAAACTGACAGCTATTTCCTCAACTGTAACCGGGCTGCCCTGAGACTCATCCACAATTCTGCAATAACAACAACAGTTCTTTACATTAGTCTGAGGTAACAGGAGTCTCAATGATCATACACAGATATACACAATACTGTAAATATTCATGACACCAGTGTGGCACCAGACTCACTCCTCCTTAATGTTGGGCAGCGGAGTAGATGGCGTGCCCGGCAGGGAGTTGATGATGTTCACTGGTGGAGCTGATGGGGTGTCTGCAGGTGCAAGAGTTTCACAGGGATCCTCAGATTCCACTTTTATTGTTCTCATTTTCTTCTTCCGTCTCTCATCTCTCATCTTCTTCTTAGGCAGAGACAGTTCAAAGAGTGCTGAAAGATAAAAATGTCATAAAATGAATGAAAGCATTACTTTTGATTATTTTTTTTAAGTTCATTTACTTACGCATAACCCCCTTGCGACCAATATTTGCTCTTGAAAGTATGTCTCCAAGGTGGATGTCAGAGGTCATCAAGTCTGGAAGGTCCTGAGTAAATCAATCATTAGTGATATGCTGTATAAGTTAAGACTAAGCCATGTAATGTAATGTAATGTATGTTACTTTTCACTTACTGGGTGTCGCTTCCTCTTCTCCCTATGATTTTGCAGCATGACTTTCAAGTCCTGCTCCCCTAGTTCAGTTTTTTCTGTTAAGAAATAAAAAGTCTTTAAACATTATATTCACTATGCTCAAAAATAAGAGAAACATCATATGGATATTACAGAAATCACTAACCAGCAGTCTTCATATCTTGGGTGGAGAGGCTGGGAAGAACTCTCAGTGAGACAGTGGGTGTTGGAGAGGAAGGCGATTGTGGTGCTGGAGTCCACAGTGATATGTCTAGAACAAATCCAATAAGACACGCAAAAGAACAATTATGATCACTTTTATAAATCAGCTCTTTGGCACTTAATAATCTTGTAATATTTCTAATGAATGTTTTAAACTATCATCATTTTGCACTTTTCATTTTAAAGATTTCATATTCACACTGCATACATCTACCATTGTTTGTTGCTACTGCTTAAAAGCTACATATTACTGCTTTAGAAATAAAATCTATTATTTTTGGCAGTGAAAATAATGAAGGAACAGACTGACCGTCATCATCAGATGATGCATTGCTGTCTCCACACTCAGCTTTGACCTCCTTTAATATGCGGCTCAATCTTCTTCTCACCCTTGGCTCCCGCATTTCAGCATGAGTTTTGGTTGGTAACTTTCTTTTAAGTGGAAAGTCTAGACCATTGTGGACTGCAAACTCCAGTAGTTCCTAAAAGAAGAAGACACATTTAGACTAACTGCAAGAGTCCGTGTGCATGATATTTCAAACATGAACAAAAATACCTTTCTGGAGACAAGGATCTGCTTCAGTAATTTGTGGTAATACTGCTGAAGGGAGTACAACTGTTGCTTTCTCTGGGACTTGGCACACAGCTGTCTGTACTTGACCACCTCAGGATTGAAGTACCCATCTGTGTTGAAATAATTGTGTTTAAATCATAACTCAGCACAATATAATAGTGTGTTGGTGGGTAAACAAGTAGGTAACAAGGAAGCACCTCTGAAAAGTTTCTGTGAAAGATGAAGGGGATTTCCAAAGTTAAAATTTCTGTTGTTGAACAGGTCAGAGATGGCGTTGTCCTGCTCCACAACATTGTTGTCTGGAAACTGCGGCAAAAACTGTCGAAGGTGCTGCCTCTGAGAATCTGACAGTACTTCATTCCAGGTACTTTCGCTCACCACAGAAAAGAAAATTTCAGGCTGTTTAAACAAAAGTAAACAGCAACAATTAATGCATGGTCCGCTGCATGTCTTACCATGTGCACAATCGAGCACAGCGCCAAATAACTCACGTCCTCAAGTAGATCCTCTGGCAGGTCCACTCTACATTTCCCCAGCATGCATTCTTCTGTGATCTGACCATCAGTTTCTTCTTTTGATCCAAGAGGGTCTGTAAGCATATGCCTAAGGGCATCCATTCGTGTCCTCTGTACCAACCTTTACGTGTCTTTCACACAGAAAAACACTTATTACTACAGAATCACACAAAATCTAGATGTAATGTGTGGACAACTGAAGCATTCTAGTTATTCGACTTGACAATGTTGGGACTGTAATTTTGGAAGAGTCATTCTGTCCTATAAACGAAACATTAACGTTAGCATGAATTCAAAACATTAGCTAGACATTGTGTACTTGGATTTAGACTTTCAACAACAATATGTTATTTCTGTGCGGCATATACACAAATACCAATATTATGACTATAATAATACTACTGTGTTTAAAATGATAATGCTCTCACCGAACGCAGTATTTTGTTTTTGCAATTATGAGGAACTTGTTTTGACGAAGCACCGTTTTCTTCTTCTACTATAAACGGATAAGCAACTATCGGAGGCCTTTCGCCTGTCGCGTTTTACTGCCCTCTACAGGACAATAAGAAAACTTAACAGCTCCGTTTCTTTGAACGTTGTACTTGGCACGTATTGTGCTCAGTACTGTATTATACTTTATAACTTCATGACGGACACCCAGTTAAGGCCAAGCATATTAACGTCATTGTGTTTTCATCCTATTTTTTTAGGAAACGTCTCTTCATTTCTCAAAGTTCTTTTCACCATCTTTTGTTAACAGAAAGTGAAGGAGATGGCAGGTAAGCGGTCCCCAGATGTAAGGGCCATAGATAGGCGCTAGCAAGCTGTAGCTAATTAGCCTTGATTAGTCAAACAGAAGTGGGGAGTTGCACTCTTGTGTAGTTTTTCATTTGAGGTTATTTTTGCATTAAATTAATTTTTTATTCACATCCATCCATCAACAAAAACCTAATTCCACAGTTACACATATGAATTTTATCTGAAAAGCCTAGAATCTTATTTATTGTCTTAGTTTTGTTGCAGCATAAATGTGACTATGATCAAATAAGTCCAAATACATAATTAATGCATAAGTATGTAAATAATACATAAAAAATATTTGTGTTTTCTTTAAATATCAAATGTGTGTATGTCATAAGCAATTATTGTAATATTTATCAATTTATATGTTAGCCTTTTACACAGATAAACATTAACAACACAACTTAACCTTACTTTATCTCTCAAGTACCAGATTTGTAACCTGGTCAAATCAATTGGTTTTATTAAGTTTTATTAAAAGCATGCAAATTATACGTTACATTTTTTATTAAGTTTTGTTAATTTAATCTACTCCTTTACACATATTTGAGACTTATTTTGTTTTCAAATTTAATATCTTCCTTTATTGCAATCATTTGTAGTGTAATGTAACAAGACAGTGCAAAACATTGGTCCACATACTATGTAGGAACACTGGTTCAGCTTTGCCAATGAGCTCCTCCTCTTTATGATGCTGTAATGAACAGGAATGAACAGTCAACCCCTCAGCCTCATAACACAGCCAGAGAGAGTGGCGCAGGACCCACACAGCCCTTCAAAAAGCTTCAGCAACATTGTGTTGCTCTATGTAGTGGGCCTTACGAGCAACAGGAAGTGCAGAACTGTGTGATAAATGTTTCTTTCAAGGTTTATCTTTTAATGCCTTGGGACGATGGCAGAAGTTGCAGATGGAGAGGAAGAGATTCAATTCCTGCGTACGGTAAGTGATGCTCTTTGTCTCTCCTCAAATAGTTTACAACTCAGTAAACCTATTCAGACAACAATTTACAGTAGTAAGTCTTTTCTATATTATTAAACATTTACTGTGTTGGGTAAGTTTCTTTCCTTCAGCAGACCACAGACTGACAAGGACAGGTGGCTGGATTTGTTGCCATTGTTATCTATTTGTATTCCAGTGGGCACTTGATGCAGTATGTTACTGCTTTGTCATAGAGAAGAAAACCTGTGGTGGCAGATAACAGTTAGCACATTGTGTATGACACCATCAGTGACACCATCATATTTGCTTTGATGGGCAGTATTTACTTTTTAAACATTTCTTTAAAAAGTAATTACATTTCTGTAGATTGTTTCTGGGTCTTCGTGCCTTACTGCGTTTGTGGCTGAGACACAGATCAAGATTAAAATGGCTTCACAGCAAAAACCTCATGGTTGAAACTCTAAAATGAAAATCTGCCAAAGGTTCTTGTTTCTTTGAGTAAGTTGTCTATGAGTCATTTTAATATAGATTTTTAAATTTGAACAGATCCACCTTGAAAAATGCTAGGAACTAATAGTTCCTTAATAGTTAATTAAACACTCGTTCCTCCTGTTTTTTGGGGGTTTGGAGAGTGAAAACAGGAACAATGTAAATATTCTTGGTAGTATGCTTCCTTGTGTGCTTGTGCCAAGGCTCTACATTATCTGGACTAATCTTTTGTCTCATAATCACCTATTTCCATCCACATGTTTATTATGTTTATTAGATGTGGATGTTTATTCTACACACATGTTTGACTGATTGGAGTGTCCTAAACTTAAATTGTTTGACTGGTAATTATTGGTAATATGTCCTTATTGTGTTGCCCCTTGTGAAAAAATTGCTGTTCTGCATGTTACTGCTTGTAAGGCATAAACAACCACAAGGTTTTGTTCTATTGTGGTTTTAATTTTTTTAATTGATTATAAACAGCATGTTTGAAAAGATTCAGTTTAAATCACTTTATTTTTGCTGCATTACTCTGCACTGAGCTGCCTATAGCAGTGAAAGCAATAGGTCCGTGTGCCAAATCCTGCAGAAGGGCATTGTGGCCTTGCAAGCAGTCTGCTGTATGTCACACTCTCTATTTCGATAGTCAGTTGACACTCAGCTATTTTAAATATTTCACATAATGTAAGTTGAGTTTCTCTAGACCCTGGAAACTATAGCTCCAGCGTTAGCGTACTGATTATCTATTGACTGTGTTATGAGTGTTGCAGTTCCTTATAATCACTCAATTATAAGTTCTGTATGCTGAAGTGTGACTGCAGTCTGTTGTTATATTTGAAGAAATGTTTACTTATGCTTGGACCACTATGAACATATTGAGATTTTACTTTTACTATTTAATCTAACAGGTATGTAAATCTAAAAAAAAACAAGGTGCAGTTGGTGTTGCCTCATGATTTGAAACGCAGCAGTAAAATAAAATATGTCAACAATGTGTCATAACGTTACCATTAATCTGTCACTGTTTGTCTTGAACTCAGCTGTGATCTATATTTGCTGTGTGAGGATTAGTAGGTCTGAAGCTTGGCCCGTTTCAGCACCTGCTTACTTCAGTCCTCATGGGAGCATTACTGCCAAAGTAGTAATAGCAGTGTTTATCATCGGATGCTATTTTCAAAATGTTTTGTCAGATTTTTAATGGTAGTTCTTACATGCCTGTTCTTCTGGAAAACAAACTGTGGCAGTGGTAGGCTCGTGTTGTCACGATATCATCTGTCTTTCAATCGGTCTGCTGTTGTGTCTGCCTGCAGGAACATTCTAGTGCACACAGTAACTTAGGAAAAGCAAATAACAGAACCTGGGGGGCGGCTGTGGCTCAGGAGGTAGAGCGGGTCGTTTCCTAACCGGATGATTAGCGGTTCGATTCCCGGCTTGTCCAGTCAACATGTCGAGGTGTCCTTGAGCAAGACACTAAACCCCCAGTTGCTCCCGGTGATGTCACCGGTGTGTGAATGTGTGAGTGCTTGGGAGTGCGAATGGGTGAATGGCTGAATAATGTGAAAGCGCTTTGAGTGTGCTGTAAAAGCATATAAAGGCGCTATACAAGTATAAGACCATTTACCAACCTTAATACTTAAATCTGTCATGTGGTAGGATTGTGAATTTGCTGAATTGTCTCTAATACCTGTCTTTAAGGTTACAACACTGTCAGATACATTTTAGACTTCAATCTAATGGCTCTTGTAAATCATTAGCAAACAACAAACTTCACGTCTGTGTTTGGATTGTAGGATCAATATTTCATTGTCATGTTAAATAAGATATTTGCTTAGTGGGTGTGTTTGGGACAGCTTATTCAAGGTGTATCATGCTGAGTCTATTAGTATAGTGGTATAATGAAAATTCTTGGGTTAGATGTGAAGCTCTGTTCCTTTTTGTCTGGAGTTTACATACCTTCCTCATCAGTTTCCACTCTAAATGGGACTCATTTCCCATTGATATCGAGCCAGCAATGTAGGCCAGTTTTTTTTCTGGCTTTCAAATCTTGAATTATCTGTTGCCTTCCAGAAAGGGATGTGTGAACAGCAGGTGCAGCTGCCTGAAATAGAGAACTGTGGGACAGAGAGGCAGGGACATTAGAGCTGGGCCAATGACATGCACAGAAAAGTATAGTATCAGGACAAGTACAAGTGAAGGTTAGGAAGTTGTGTAGATAAACAGCAGTTTTTGCAGGTTATTTTATTTTTGTATTATCCCAGGGTTATGTCTCGTATTTATGTTGACTGCAGTGTTGTCTCCGTGGTTAAAGGGTTGGTGGACAATAAACAAAAAACCTCATTTATGTGGTGAGATATAGTCAGACATCTACACTGTGTTCCTTTGTTACCTGATTCCTTGGTACATAGTCACCTCCAAATTAGTTTTGCTTGTAATTACACTTCTTGCAAATACAGTATGAATATATGGATCTATCAACGTCTTAAATGACAAGTTTAAAATGCTAACCCATGAAATGTAAGAGACTTAATGTGATCCAAGATTTGCTGAATGCGTCAAAGGAGGACATCAGTTTTAAGTGGGTTTGCAGGTCTTGGAGAGTACTACTGATTAATACCATTGCAGCATTAGTAAAAAAAAAAAAAATTAAAATGTCAGAAGCCTTTTGTGGCTACAGAGGGAGCTGTGCGAAGTCTGATAAATGTACAAGTTTGAAAATGGTCCACCCCTCATCTCTGCCTGAGGCTAGCAGCTCAAGGCTCTTTAGCCACTACTAGTATAACAACCCAAAATCTCCAATCAAGCTGCCAACAGTCAGGTTTTACTGTGGATAATGAGGAGTACAATGCTAAATCATGGAAGATTTTTTTAAAGGTTAAAGTAGGGTCCCATTTGAAGATTGAGCATTGTAATGAGTTGGCATAGAACAATAAAGTGAGCAGTAAAGTGATCTTTTTTTTTTTTTCTTTTTTTTTTACTTAAATTGTTGCATGTGAATCCCTCTTGGGCGTTTCCCCTGTTCTCTTGCAAAAGGCTTCTGACACACAATCCCCCTTCACTTTGGACTTGCTTTGTCTCTGTAGGATGATCACGTGGTGCTGCAGTGCACTGCATCTATCCTTAAGGAACAGATCAAGCTGTGTCTATCATGTGAAGGATTTGGGAATCGTCTGTGTTTCCTCGAGACCACCTCGAATGCTCAGGTATTGAAGGGACACAGTGCTTAATGGCTTTTATGTATTTAGTTTGATAATTGAAATTGC
Organism: Monopterus albus; assembly: GCF_001952655.1. Lineage (NCBI taxonomy): Eukaryota > Metazoa > Chordata > Actinopteri > Synbranchiformes > Synbranchidae > Monopterus > Monopterus albus. Next base: position 257,257 of record NW_018127919.1, read on the forward strand.
TACTATTCACCAGGTTTACTGGCTGTCCTGTGTTTCAGAATGTCCCTCCAGACCTTGCTATCTGCTGCTTCATTTTGGAGCAGTCTCTGTCTGTGCGGGCATTGCAGGAGATGCTGTCCAACTCTTCTGTGGATGAGGTAACACACAGTTAGAGGGGAATGCTGTATGTGTTTGGTTAAAATGTGCCTCTTTCCACGAGATGTACCTGTGTTAGAAAAAAATAAATGCAGTGTATTGTTCAGTCAGCATTTGAGACTTATTTTGAAACTTTCTTTTCTGACTTGACCCCCCATGCTCCTTTACTCTCCCACCCGTCAACCATAGGCGGTCGATTTGGACAAATGGGTATGTTTGCTCATTCTTAATTGTCATTGTTCCATGAAATTTCTGTTCACTGATTTAGCCTGTGAGTTTGTGTGTATTGTTAAAATACAAATACACTAATGTTGATAAAACATAATAAAATATATACTGTATATAGTAGATGACCTTTCTCAGTGCTGAATGCAACTTAGATACTGTTCTGCTTATTTGTGTCTACTGTTCTGTGATAACTGAGTTTGTTTGCTATCACTTACACTTTGCTTGGTTTTACAACTGTAACACGTGGCTGTGGTTTTCATCCTCCTATTGCTCAAGCACATGCTTGGATCGTGTAGACTTGTCCTGATATTCTGATGTTAAGAGATTGTCCCCATGAAGGGATTTCAAAGGGACAAACTTTGAATATAATACCTTCTTGTCATCTTTTTCTTTTTAACATTTGCTTGACAAAGCCTCTATCTGATTTTTCCAGTCATCACAAGGTGGTGGTCACCGAACCCTACTGTACGGACATGCCATCCTCCTGAAACACACTCATTCCAGTATGGTGAGCACATTTGCAGTCTGTTACGTGGCTACTGCTGCTCTATCCTGTCCTCCCCTGCAAGCAGCAGTTCTTTGAGGTGTTTGCAGTGCATGCCATCTCGTGACACTAACTTGTCCTTCTCTTTGTGGTGCAGTACTTGAGCTGTTTGACTACTTCACGCTCACTGACAGACAAGTTGGCTTTTGATGTGGGCTTGCAGGAAGACTCCACAGGTGACTATGACATGTAGTGGCCATTATGTCCCATACAGGCTAGAGCTCTGTCTTCTAAATCTGCTTGTCTGTCATAGGAGAGGCCTGCTGGTGGACCATCCATCCAGCTTCCAAGCAAAGGTCTGAAGGCGAGAAGGTCAGGGTGGGAGACGACCTCATCCTTGTCAGTGTTTCTTCAGAGCGATACCTGGTAACCATTATTTTATTTGCTAACTGATCATTTGTTGTTGATTAATCGTACCAATATGACCACCTGCGCTCTTTTCAGCATCTGTCCTATGCCAGTGGTGACTTGATGGTAGATGCTTCTTTCATGCAAACACTGTGGACCATGACCCCTGTGATGTCTGGCTGTGAGCTCGCTGAAGGTCTGGAAGTTTGTTGTTACTAGGAAGTCTCCTTTGGCCATAGAGCTGTCAGCTCTCTCTTAGCTGTATGACTCTTGTCCTCTAGGTTTTCTGACTGGAGGGTATGTGCTCAGGCTGTTCCATGGTCACATGGACGAATGTCTGGCAATCCCAGGAGCTGACCAAGGGGACGACCAGCGCAGGTGACCTACTGTATATCTTCCATTGCTGTGCATGCCCTCTGATAATAAAACATTGAACTGATTGACACACAACACATCAACAAGGAGTTTTCAGAGTGGTTCCTGCATGTAATCTGCATAATGTTGCAATAACTGGCAGATGTTCACTGGAATATGCTATCTGCTGACGAAAGTTTCTGGCTGCCTGGAAGGTGGGAAATAAATCAAAATGGTTTAAAATGTGCCAACCGTACATTTTCTGATACATATCACTGATGGGCATGCTGTTTTTTTTCCAGAGTTGCTCATTATGAGGGAGGGGCTGTATGCAGTCATGCTCGATCCTTATGGAGACTTGAGCCACTACGTATCGCGTAAGTGTCTTGATTCCTTCCATTTAACAATATGCATCACAATTGTTGACTTTTTGTGACCTTACAGTGTTCTAATGCTCATTCATTTGTGCCTATTGATAGTTGGAGTGGAGGTCATATTAAATGGGGCCAGTCATTCAGAATACGTCACATAACAACAGGCAGATACCTTTTTCTGGATGAAGAAAAAGGACTTTTGTTGGTGGACCCAGAGAAGGCAAATTCAAAGATGTCAGCTTTCTGCTTCAGAATTTCTAAGGTCATTGTCATGCAAATTCAAGTGTGCCACAGTTAAGTGAGACTTCATCGTGTGTTATAAAGATCCCTGCCAGTCTTAATGAAAACCACACTTTCCCTTTAAACTTCAGGAAAAAATTGAAGTGGTGCACAAACGAGATGTGGAGGGCATGGGCACGCCTGAGATTAAGTATGGAGAGTCCATGTGCTTTGTACAGCATGTTCAGTCTGGTCTCTGGCTAACATATGCTGCTGTTGATGCCAAATCTGCCCGTCTGGGGCCTTTAAAGAGAAAGGTAGAGCAAGAATCAAGCAAAATTATACATGAAATGGTTAACAGAATGTAAACCACCAGAGCAACTAAAACACATTTAAGTCAGCATGTACTGTATAAATGTACTGCGTGAGTGCTGAATATATGTTTGTGTTCAAGAGCACCTGTGTTTAATTCATAGGCCATACTCCATAAAGAAGGTCACATGGACGATGCACTCACAGTGGCTCGCTCTCAGACCGAGGAGTCCCAAGCTGCCAGAATGATTTACAGCACAGCGGGCCTCTTCAACCAGTTCATCAAGTTAGCACTACTTCAGTTACATTTCATTCAGATAGTTTTTTTTAAATGCAGGATATTTGTTGTGGTATTCGCATCATGCTCTTTTAATGTCTACAGAGGTCTAGATGCTCTGAGTGGGAAAAACAAATCTGCCAATCCCCCATCTCTGCCTATGGACACAGTGGTGCTCTCCCTGCAGGATCTCATTTTCTACTTCCGACCCCCCGAGGAGGAGCTGGAGCATGAGGACAAACAGTTCAAACTTCGCTCCCTCAACAACAGACAGAACCTCTTTCAAGAAGAGGTTGGGTTTCAGCAGCCCACTTCTCTGAGTATGCCGGGGAAGAGGCCGCAGAGTCATGGAAGGAGATAGTAAATTTGCTCTATGAATTGCTAGGTACAGTATGTCCATCTGCCAATTTATTGTGGTGGTGATTATATTATATCAATTACATTTTTAATGTTTGTGAATGTGATGCATTAACGGTCTTTTCTGCCTCTTTTCTTTTGTGAAGCTTCTTTGATCAGAGGTAATCGTGCTAACTGTGCCTTGTTCTGTGATAATCTTGACTGGCTGGTCAGTAAATTGGATCGTTTGGAGGCATCTTCAGGTATCTAAGACAACTCAAAGCTCATTTAAATGTACATTACTTGTTTGGTCCCCTCAAAGCCAAACTATGTTAGACTGACCACAGAACTGTGAATGATGAAAGCTTGTGTGTTGTTCACTGGTATAGTGCTCATATAAATTCCTGTCATTTGAAATTTGAGTTTGATTGGTTACCAACAACATACACTGGGTGATCAAAATACCAAGAATATGATGAAATTTAAAATAATTCTTTTCTAACATACCATATAAACTGGGTGCTGCCAATGATTATGTGTGTATTTTCACGTTTTTATGACAGGGATACTGGAGGTGTTGTATTGTGTTCTGATTGAGAGTCCAGAGGTGCTGAATATTATCCAGGAGAACCACATCAAATCAATCATCTCTCTGCTGGATAAGCATGGCCGCAACCATAAGGTCAGCAACATGTAATACTGCTTACTGAGCAGGTACTGTGGGAAATAATTTACACTTCTGAGTTTATTGCAATTCATGTAATCCTTAATATATAAAATGGAGTAATATTTTAAGCTGAGCTACGTTGCAGCACCTGAACAATGGTCAGTGATTTCTCTTTCTTATTGTGCCAGGTCTTGGATGTGCTCTGTTCTTTGTGTGTGTGCAACGGGGTGGCTGTAAGGTCGAATCAGAATCTCATCACAGAGAATCTACTTCCAGGTCGTGACCTCCTACTTCAAACCAACATTATCAATTATGTCACCAGGTGGGTCTGTCTGTCTGTATGAACACACCTCAGGACAGGGTTTGCTGTGTGCTGAGTCCCAGTTATCTAAACTGCTCTGCTGCTCTGCATTAGATATGATTGTTATTTTCCTTCAGCATGAGACCCAACATTTTCCTGGGAACTTGTGAAGGATCCACACAGTATAAGAAATGGTATTTTGAGGTGATGGTGGACCATGTGGAGCCATTTCTTACAGCTCAGCCAAATCACCTGTGTGTGGGTTGGGCACTGACGGAGGGCTTCAGTCCTTACCCTGGTGGAGGGGAAGGCTGGGGGGGCAATGGGGTCGGGGATGACCTCTACTCCTATGGTTATGATGGACTCCACCTCTGGTCAGGTAAAATAAATATAGTATGAGTTATCTTTAATTTTCCTGGCACCATTCTTATACATTTTTTGGTATTTTAATGCTGACTACATGCACATGTACGGCATCACCTTTATTCAAGTCTTATCTGTATATTTCTCATGAATTTGATTTTGTGTTTTTCTTCCCATGTTTTCTAAATGATGCCTACAAGTTATACAGATAAAGGCCTTAAGATTTTATGTATATCGACAAAAAGAAATCACTTTCTCTGTGTCCATAGGACGTGTTCCACGCCATATTGCCTCACCCAATCGGCATGTCCTGGCAGCAGAGGATGTGGTCAGCTGCTGTCTGGATCTGAGTGTACCCAGCATTTCTTTCCGTATCAATGGCCATCCTGTTCAGGGCATGTTTGAGAATTTCAACCTGGATGGCCTGTTTTTCCCTGTTGTCAGTTTCTCTGCAGGCGTGAAGTAAGATGTGAAAAATTAAGTGAACGTTTGTGAATTTATCTTTTATTTAATAAGAGTAGTGCAGTTTGAACTTATGAGTGTAACATAAATTTTACACCCTCAATTGCAAGGTTCCGATTTCTTCTGGGAGGGCGTCATGGAGATTTCAAGTTCCTCCCACCACCGGGCTACGCTCCTTGCTATGAAGCAGTGCTGCCCAGGGACCGTTTACGGATTGAGCCCATCAAGGAATATAAACATGATTTTGATGGTGTCCGCAACCTACTGGGTCCAACTCAGTCCCTCTCACATACAGCCTTCACTCCTTGCCCTGTGGACACTGCACAGGTAAAATTCTAGTCCGTCTCTTTTGATATTGATCTTTTCCACTGTACTGGATTTATTATCCTTTCAGATTGTACTTCCTCCTCATTTGGAGCGCATTCGAGAGAAGCTTGCAGAAAACAGCCACGAGTTATGGGCTGTTACTCGCATTGAACAAGGATGGACCTATGGACCAGTGAGTGTTTTAAATCCCTTAGGAAGTGTTGTTGTATAGACTAACGGTTTCCTTAAAAATCTTTGTTATTACTTTTTTAAATTCAATGTCAAGTTTCGTGATGACAACAAGAAGCTGCACCCCTGCCTGTTAGATTTCCACAGTCTGCCTGAACCAGAGAGGACTTATAATTTAGCAATGTCAGGAGAGACACTCAAGTAAGTCAGTGCCTTGACTTAATTAGTAGCGGTGTGCTTTCATCTCTTTGTCTTTCTAATGTCTTGTATCATTCATTCCAAAGGACTCTGTTGGCACTAGGTTGTCATGTAGGAATGGGAGATGAGAAAGCAGAGGAGAATCTGAAGAAGACCAAGCTTCCCAAAACGTGAGCTGCAAGGCATTCATTTATTTTGATTCACTGTGTAACATTGCCTCTCTTTTATCATTCTGATTGCAAAGCATTTTTAGTTACATGCAGAGTAATGGATATAAACCAGCCCCTCTGGACCTCAGCCATGTCAAGTTGACTCCTAATCAGAACACTTTAGTGGAGAGGCTGGCAGAAAATGGACACAATGTGTGGGCAAGAGACCGAGTTCGCCAGGGTTGGACATATAGCATTGTGCAGGTACCCCCATCCGTCCCTATAATAATAGTAGTAGTAATAACTATGTGTAGATATTGTGATATGTGATGTGCTTTAAAGGTTAATATTATGAT
>NW_018127919.1:264248-278875 GCF_001952655.1 Monopterus albus
TCCCTTAGGAAGTGTTGTTGTATAGACTAACGGTTTCCTTAAAAATCTTTGTTATTACTTTTTTAAATTCAATGTCAAGTTTCGTGATGACAACAAGAAGCTGCACCCCTGCCTGTTAGATTTCCACAGTCTGCCTGAACCAGAGAGGACTTATAATTTAGCAATGTCAGGAGAGACACTCAAGTAAGTCAGTGCCTTGACTTAATTAGTAGCGGTGTGCTTTCATCTCTTTGTCTTTCTAATGTCTTGTATCATTCATTCCAAAGGACTCTGTTGGCACTAGGTTGTCATGTAGGAATGGGAGATGAGAAAGCAGAGGAGAATCTGAAGAAGACCAAGCTTCCCAAAACGTGAGCTGCAAGGCATTCATTTATTTTGATTCACTGTGTAACATTGCCTCTCTTTTATCATTCTGATTGCAAAGCATTTTTAGTTACATGCAGAGTAATGGATATAAACCAGCCCCTCTGGACCTCAGCCATGTCAAGTTGACTCCTAATCAGAACACTTTAGTGGAGAGGCTGGCAGAAAATGGACACAATGTGTGGGCAAGAGACCGAGTTCGCCAGGGTTGGACATATAGCATTGTGCAGGTACCCCCATCCGTCCCTATAATAATAGTAGTAGTAATAACTATGTGTAGATATTGTGATATGTGATGTGCTTTAAAGGTTAATATTATGATTTATAATAAAATAATAATAATAATAAGTTTATTTTATTATTTTTCATATGTTTTCTTGTATAGGATATAGTAAACAGGCGCAACCCCCGTCTGGTTCCTTACAATCTACTGGATGAAAAGACTAAAAAGACCAACAGGGACACAGTTTGTGCAGCCGTTCGCACTCTCATCGGATATGGTTACAACATAGAACCACCTGACCAGGAGAGCAGTAAGTGTGCACTGCTATAATACAAGATGGGTGGCATGAATTTTTTATGTAGTCCTACAAGATTTGTCATTAGCTTTTAGAGTTTTTATTAAATATAAAGGCTATTTTATTAAATAATATTATATTTGTCCTATTGTAGGTGGGCACGGACCAGGCAACTCCCGGGAAAATAAGATCAGAATTTTCAGAGCAGAGAAATCTTATGCTGTCACGCAGGGGAAGTGGTATTTTGAGTTTGAGGCTGTTACAGTTGGGGAGATGAGAGTAGGCTGGGCCAGGCCCAGTGTTCACGCAGACACTGAACTTGGTACAGATGAGTTAGCATATGTCTTCAATGGCTTCAAGGTGGGAACACAACCTTGTTTGCATGTTTGTGAAGGATACCAAAGCTTCTGTGATATTAAAATCTAAAATTAACAGTCCTGTTTTTCAGGCCCAACGTTGGCATGTGGGAAACGAGTCATTTGGTCGTCAGTGGCAATCTGGTGATGTGGTGGGTTGCATGATTGACCTCACAGAGATGAACATCATGTTTACACTGAATGGAGAAATGCTGATCAGTGACTCAGGCTCAGAGATGGCCTTTAAGGATATTGAGATAGGAGAGGGTAAGTACGGTAACATCTGACAGAGACTGTGGTAGAACCACTGGATATAAGCACATGTGGGTTTGTGTTTCTGATGCACATTCATGTATCAAACATCCCTAGGCTTCATACCAGTGTGCAGTCTGGGCCTGTCCCAGATTGGCAGGATCAACTTGGGTCAGAATGTCAGCAGTCTTCGTTACTTTACCATCTGTGGCCTGCAGGAGGGATTTGAACCTTTTGCTATCAACATGAAAAGAGACATTACCATGTGGTTCAGCAAGAGCCTCCCACAGTTCATCCCTGTGCCTGCTGATCATTCTCACATTGAGGTATTGTGTATTAATTGTCACAGTGTTTTGATAAAATACTTATATGTACCAGATCACCAACTGGCCCCTTTAATTTATTCTCTAGGTGTCCCGTATTGATGGGACAGTGGAAACCGCTCCTTGTCTCAAAGTAACCCACAAGACATTTGGATCTCAGAATGCTAATATGGATCTGCTGTTCTTAAGACTCAGTATGCCAGTAGAGTTTCACGAGACCTTCAAAGTCCCAGCAGGGACGACCCTTCTAACTCGTGCCATGACCATTCCGGAGGATGAAGTGGTAGAAGTGGACCCAGATTCTGACTTTGAAATACTCAAGAAGTCTGCTACTCGCAAAGAGCAGGAGGAGGAGAAAAAAGAACCCTCTGTGCCTAAAGAGATGCCTGCCATCAAAAATGGAGAGAATGAGAAGGATGCCTCAACGGAGAAAAGCAAGAAGAAAGGGTTTGTATAGATTCATGTAGAGTGGCTTGAGAAAGGGTAAAGGGTTTTTGAGAAGGCTGCAGCTAGGAAATTGTATTTACATTTTCATATCCTGTGGGAGCCCTGCGATGGATTGGCGACCTGTCCAGGGTGTACCCTGTCTTCGCCCGATTGCCGGCCGGGATTGGCTCCGGCCCCCCCCCGTGACCCCGTTCAGGGGGCTAAGCGGTAGAAAATGAATGACTGAATATCCTGTGGGTAATTGCTGCTGTTATTTACAGATTCCTTTTCAAGGCAAAGAAGGCTGCATTAATAACACCACCCCCTGTTGTTCCCACCATACCCCGATTAGTGGAAGATGTGGTGCCAGATGACAGAGATGACACGGACATCATCCTCAACACCACTACAGTATGACTATAATGTTTATTAATTTATTTATTTTTAGCTTTTGATATTTTTTATTTTTGGTGAACATAGAGCAGACAAGATCAGGGACAAAATGAAACAATCAGCATAAAAGAAAATGAAACACTGGACACCACAGGTACAGCTCATAGTGCAGCATAAGATATTCATTCAGGGAAGACAGAATTATTAGTCTGTGTGCTTATTACAGTCCCATTTTTCCAATATTCTTCCCTCTTCTTCTGGAGTCAGAGAGAAAAAGTCATTTTTTCCATTAAGTGAATAAAGTTGATTATGTTGTTGAAAAGGCTGATGATAATTGGGTTCCACTGGAGCCAGTATTTTGTAATAGTCTTATTTCCTGTGGCCTTAAAAATCTCCAGGAGATATGTATCAGTTTTACGGAGTCTTTGGGAATATTTCCAAGGTACAGGGAAGTGAAACAGAAATCACAATGCAGGTCCAAAGCTTCTCAAACTAAACCACCTACTTCCTTTCAGAAGGGAGACATATGAACACACATTGTCCACCCTCCAGCAGCGGTACTGAGATGTGCTTATTTTAGATTTCTGCTTGCAAGTTATAAAATAACGAGTCAGGTTTTTCCAGCAGAAAGATCTCCAATATAGAGAATTAGTGGAAGTAGACAGAGTTTCCCAAATTTGGAGGCATGCCTCCTCAGATGTTGGCTTTCTTTTTCAAGCATTGGCTTGAGTTTTTATTCATGGAGTTAAAGCCCTTACTGTATAATTTGCCTATAATACCTTTATAAGTTATGTTATAAGCATCACTGAATAGCTGCATTATCAATCAAGGTTTCTTATTTTTTTTGAGAAAAACTGTTGAATCTGCCCAGGTCATCGTATTAATCTACTTATAAGTGAGCTCATACAGCTGCGAGCACTTAATACCTGAAACCAGTTAAAATGATCCTTATCCATCAGTCCTTGTAAGGACTTGGTCATTTGTGCTTATACTGTTAACTGTAGATGAAGTCACTAGCATTCAATATAAACAATGGTGCTTTTATTACAGCATTTGCTTAATGAATTTATTTGTCATTATATGAAATTAACAGCTTTGCCTGAAACTGTAATAATTTCCCACCCGCTTCCTTCTTTTACCAGTACTATTATTCTGTGCGGGTTTTTGCGGGACAAGAGCCCAGCGGCGTGTGGGCAGGCTGGATCACGCCTGACTATCACCAGTATGACCCCCATTTTGACATCAGCAAAGTGAGAAATGTAACAGTAACTGTAGGTGATGATAAAGGCAAAATTCATGACAGGTATATTACTCTTGCAGACACAAATGCATTGCAGCATGTTTTCATTTAAAATAACCAAAATGCAGTAAATATTGACCCCTGATATTTTTCTGACTTCCTCAGTATAAAACGCAGTAATTGCTACATGGTATGTGGAGGGGAGTTCAGCAGCTCCCAGCAGACGAGAGTCAGTCAGGAGGATTTTGTGATTGGCTGCCTCATTGATTTGGACACAGGACTTATGACTTTCACTGCTAATGGAAAAGAGATGAACACATTTTATCAGGTCAGATAAGCTACAATCTGGTATTCTTGCAGTTCCTTATAAAGTCTTGCTTATTTAATGTAACCATATGTGCTCTTCTTTCAGGTGGAGCCCAACACAAAACTGTTTCCCGCTGTCTTTGTTCTGCCTTCCAGTCAGAATATGATTCAGATTGAGCTAGGCAAGCTCAAGGTCAGTCACAAAGAATCACTTCACTCAGCCTGCACCAATCCCCAAAATCAGTTCTATTGTACAATTACACGTCACCAATGTTGTTATGTAACTGTCTTCTGTATTACATAATTTACAATACTTTTATTTGTCTTGCTAGAACATCATGCCAATCTCAGCCGCCATGTTCCGAAGTGAAAGAAAGAACCCTGTCCCCCAGTGCCCTCCTAGATTGGATGTCCAGATGTTAACCCCAGTCATCTGGAGCCGCATGCCTAACCACTTCCTGGCTCCAGAGACAGGGCGTGCCAGTGAGAGACTGGGTTGGATGGTGCAGTGTCAGGAGCCGCTTACCATGATGGCCCTTCACATCCCAGAGGAGAACCGGTCAGAGCTGCATCACTCTGCATTCTGCATATCTGTTTGCTTTGAATTCTAAAAAGTGTGCTACTTCTTTCAGCAAAATGATCCCCCTTTGCATTCTCTAGCTGTATTGACATCCTGGAGCTGTCTGAACGTATGGACTTGCTGAAGTTCCACTATCATACTCTGAGGCTGTATGGCTCAGTTTGTGCTTTGGGGAACAACCGTGTGGCTCATGCTCTGTGCAGCCATGTGGATGAATCCCAGCTATTCTATGCAATAGAGAACACATACCTACCTGGACCAATGAGGAGCGGCTTTTACGACCTGCTCATCAGCATGCACCTGGAGTCTGCCAAGAGGAACCGACTGGGAACTAACAAGGAATTCATAGTTCCAATGACAGACGAAACACGATGTATAACCCTGTACTATGACAAATCTCTTGCTTTACCTGGGGTTGGTCTCACTACATGTCTACGACCCAAACACCATTTTTCTTCCAATGGGTTTGTAGGAACAGATCCAGACATCTACACACTGAGTCCAGTCATCCCATTACAGGTGAGGTGGAACAAGTTTGGCATTTTAGGGAACTCTTGATTCACTAATAATAATAAAAATGCTTGTATTTCCAGATTCTAAAGACCAAGGCCCTGAACATGCTGACTGAGGCAGTGCAAGATGGAGGTCAAGCCATGAGAGATCCTGTGGGAGGCAGTGTTGAGTTTCATTTTGTTCCCATCCTGAAGCTCATCAGTACCCTCCTCATCATGGGTGTGTTTGATGATGAAGATGTCACACACATCTTGAAAATGATTGAGCCCACTGTCTTCAGTGGCAAAAAAGCAGAGGAGCCTGCTGAGGAGAATCTGGAGGGAGAGAAGGAACAGAAAGCACCCCCAAGAATAGGAGCGGTGAATGAAGAGGAGCAGGAAGCCGAGGAGTATGAAGAAGAGGAAGATGAGGATGATGGCTTGGGTGAGGAAGAGGAGGAGGAAGAGGAAATGGAGGAAGAGGAACAATTAGAAGAGACAGAATCTGCCATGCCACATGAAGAAACAGTGAACAAGACAGAGCAAGAAAATGGTGAGAAAGGAGCTGAGGAAACAGAGAAAGAGATTAAACCTGCAGAGACAAGTGGGGAGGCTACAAAAGAATATCTGGACCAAGGACTTTTAAAGATGAAACTTCCAGAGTCTGTCAAACTGCAGGTCATTTTAGAATTTACAATAAAGCTTCTTTTTCCAGTGATACAGTTAGCATGTACTGTACAGTATTAGTAACTGGCTTTGCTTTTGTCCTTTAGATGTGTACTCTACTGCAGTATTTCTGTGACTGTGAGCTACGTCACAGAGTGGAGGCCATCACTGCCTTTTCAGATAATTTTGTCACCGAGATACAGTCCAACCAGAAGCTGCGTTACAATGAACTTATGTTGGCCTTCACCATGACTGCTGCTGAGACTGCCCGCAAAACCCGTGAATTTCGCTCCCCGCCACAGGAGCAGGTACATTTGTTGTTTGTTGCTGTAAACTGTATCAAGAATGGCTAATTTAAAGAAAATCTACATCCTAAAAATACTCAAATGCTGCTTATAAAAGTTGTTAGGAATCTACCCTGCAATTCTACAGTTTTTCATTCATTTGTGTTTTTTTTTTCTGGAAGAAAACTGGTCTAATTGTAGGTGATACAATATGAATCATCAGTACAACTGATATGAAATGTGCCCAGCTGCTTAGTGAAAGACTAACTTATCCATCAATCATTCACTGGGGATAAAACACATTCGATATATCATGCCAAACAAACTCAGCCAGTGCTTCCATGCAAGAATATACTCTTCCAAGAACAAATCACTCCCTCTCATTAGGTCATTCATATGTTTCATCTGTAATATTTTCACAACTATGATTTGCCATTCTTAGCCTTTGAAAATAAAGTTCAATGAGATCAAACTCCTGCTTGTGACTTCTCTTGCTGTTGTATAGGTCAACATGCTCATGAACTTCAAGAATTGCAGTGAGGATGAAGATTGCCCTGTTCCTGATGCCGTCCGCGAATCTCTGCTGAGTTTTTACAATGCCTTGTTGACACACTGTGGTGAGTTTCATCTGTCAGAACATGTCTACCGACATCAGCATTTAAAATTAACACTGGATGGCACGTTTAGACATGAGTTACAATATTTTACATTTTATCTCGCTTTCCTTTTACTCTCAGGTGTTCATATTGAAGAAGAAGAACAAGAGGAAGCAGTGGATAATTCTGTCCGTGGACGACTGCTCCGTTTGTTGGAAAAGGTGAAAAAATTGCGTGTGAAGAAGGTAGAGGTGGAGCCTGAGCCACAGGAAGATAAAAAACCAAGTGAGCCTTGCATGTCATATACTGCAATAAAACTTTATCTTTTGTAAATGATTATATGTCATGAGAAAATTGAAATACAGTACTGCTCCATGTCAAGTGATCAAATATCAGAATATGAGTCTTAAAACTGTCCAGTAATCACTTTGCTGAGCTCTTCAAAGTGAAATGCATTGAAGCCATAATCTGTATATGAATTGAAACCTATGATGAAGACACACGGGCAGCATGGTGTCGCAGTGGTTAGCGCTGTTGCCTCACAGCAAAACGGTTCCGGGTTCGAGCCCCGGCTGGGCCTTTCTGTGCGGAGTTTGTATGTTCTCCCTGTGCTTGCGTGGGTTCTCTCCGGGTGCTCCGGCTTCCTCCCACTGTCCAAAGACATGCAGCATAGGTTGATTGGCATCTCCACGTTGCCCGTAGGTGTTATTGTGTGTGTGAGTGGTTGTTAGTCTGCGTGTTAGCCCTGCGATGGGCTGGCGACCTGTCCAGGGTGTATCCCCCCTTGACCCTGTTTGGGACTAAGCGGTATAGAAAATGGATGGATGAAGACACACCACTAACTTATAATGTAAAATTTTGTTGAATGGTCACAAATTACAAATGGCAGTTACTGTATATCTTTTGTGAATTATAAACAGAGAATGTGTTGGACAGTAAGGTGATGTGTTGTCCCTTCCTAATTAAAGCAGCTTTCTTGTCAGTAATTGTAGAGAAGCAGTACAATGTGTAGTATCTTTTGCATTATTTCTTAACCCTCTATACTTTGTTCACCAGGCACGTTGCAGGAGCTGATCTCTCATACTATGATCCACTGGGCCCAGGAGTCGTTTATTCAGAACCCTGAGCTAGTGCGTATGATGTTCAGCCTCCTTCACAGGCAGTATGATGGGCTGGGTGAGCTTGTGCGTGCCCTTCCCAAGGCCTACGTTATCAATGCAGTGTCAATCCAGGACACCATGGACCTGCTGGAGTGCTTGGGCCAGATCCGCTCTCTGCTTATTGTCCAGATGGGTCCAGAAGAGGAGAGGCTTATGATTCAGAGCATTGGGTTTATAAGATTAAATTTACTCTGAATATCTTTTCTTGAAGTGAACCTTTTCATAATTCCAAGTGACTGAAACTATACATTTAGCTGATTTTTTTTTGTCTCCCCTAGGAACATCATGAATAACAAAGTTTTCTATCAGCACCCCAACTTGATGCGAGCTCTGGGCATGCATGAAACTGTCATGGAGGTCATGGTTAATGTGCTGGGTGGTGGAGACTCAAAGGTATATTTATTGTTCCACTCAAGTGCATTGTAACTATGCTGAATTTATAGCTAGACCCTGCTTTCCACTACCTCAAGGCAACAGACAAAAGTTGATGAGAAGAGCCACCTTATATATTTGTAACATGGTTTCTTCCAACAGGAGATTAGATTCCCTCGAGTGGTGACAAACTGTTGCCGCTTTCTCTGTTATTTCTGTCGCATCAGTCGTCAGAATCAGCGCTCTATGTTTGATCACCTCGGCTATCTTCTCCAGAACAGTAGCATCGGCCTTGGTGATTATCTTTGTTGAATTTCAGCATTATTCTTGATGTGTGAATAAATAAAACCCTACTCTGTGATAAAACTCCACATTATGTGCTCTACTACAGGAATGCGGGGCTCCACTCCCTTGGATGTGGCTGCAGCCTCTTGTATCGACAACAACGAGCTGGCATTGGCTCTCCAAGAGCAGGACCTAGAAATGGTAAAGTATAATCAACATGTACAAAACAAGTATTGTGCAAAATTCTTAATCATTTGAATGTAATGATGTCTTTCCAGGTTGTGAAATATTTAGCTGGATGTGGACTTCAGAGCTGCCCAATGCTACTGTCTAAAGGCTACCCTGACATCGGCTGGAATCCTTGTGGTGGAGAGAAATACCTTGACTTTCTTCGTTTTGCTGTGTTTGTCAATGGTCAGATTTTTAATTTTCTACACATTAGAATAGCTATTTCTAATGTCCATATTGTTTCTGTTTGCCTCCCTTGTTAATAATCTTTTTATTTCCCTCCTGTAGGAGAGAGTGTAGAAGAGAATGCCAATGTAGTCGTACGTCTCCTCATTCGCAGGCCTGAGTGCTTTGGTCCAGCTCTGAGAGGGGAGGGTGGTAATGGTCTGCTGGCTGCAATAGAGGAGGCCATCAAAATATCTGAGGATCCTGCAAGGGATGGCCCTAGTGTTAAGAAAGACAGACGCTTTCCTATGTATGTAGTGAGGTACCAGCAAGTGCATTATCTCCCAAGTGCTGCTGTAACAGAAAGATTTAAAGCCGCTGTCTTTGTCCTGCTAGGTTTGGAGGAGAGGAACAGCATGAGGAGAGCAGGGTGCACCTGGGAAACTCCATCATGTCCTTCTACTCTGCCCTGATTGACTTGCTGGGACGCTGTGCTCCAGAGATGCACGTAAGCTGTTTAGTAGCTACCATACCGGGCTTATCAAACAGGTTGAGGGGGAAAATGAAAGATACAGAAATAGGAAATGTAATATTTACTCACAAACTGAAATTTTGTCTCTATAGTTGATCCAGGCTGGTAAGGGTGAGGCTCTGAGGATCAGGGCCATTCTGAGGTCTCTCGTCCCTATTGAGGATTTGGTAGGAGTCATCAGCCTGTCTGTTCAGATTCCTTCCTTTGGGAAAGGTAAATACTTGGGAGACCATATTGAGTTTCTGTAATTAGGTGGCTTTAATCAGTGTTAATTCATTTAATCACACAGAGTATGGTGTCAGTATCCTGACTAGCTATCATTTAAGGTTTAATTACGTGTACTGTATACAGCTATAGCTGAAAGCTTCCTCTGCCATCAGTTCACTTCTGTCCAAATTAACATAATGCTAATGTTTTGTCTAAAATTGTTTGTTTTTTTTGTCATGCTTAGACAACAGCATCATAGAACCAAAGATGTCGGCTAGTTTTGTGCCAGACCACAAGGCTCCCATGGTACTGTTTCTGGACAGAGTGTATGGTATTGACAACCAGGATTTCCTGCTTCATGTGCTGGAGGTGGGCTTCTTGCCTGACATGAGGGCTGCTGCCTCCCTGGACACGGTGAGCCTCAAACAATTTGCAAGCATACAGTCATACTATATATGGTCAGTGGAACAAGTTCAGAGGAGGATTAAAGCCATACCGTTGGATTTAACTCACTCCTAGAATTTTTGTCCAACAGGTTGCTTTCAGCACCACAGAGATGGCCCTCGCTTTGAACCGCTACCTGTGCTCTGCTGTGTTGCCACTCATCACCAAGTGTGCCCCACTCTTTGCTGGCAGTGACCACCGAGCCATAATGATTGACTCCATGTTGCACACAATCTACCGGCTCTCTCGTGGACGAGCCTTCACAAAGGCTCAAAGAGACATAATTGAAGAGTGCCTCATGGCTTTGTGCAAGTGAGTCCAACTTCATGACAAACCTTTCATGTCATTTAATATTGCTAGGCTCGTAGCTGAACTTAACATTATTTATCTTTCTTTTAGACATCTACGTCCATCCATGCTTCAGCACCTGCTGAGACGGCTGGTATTTGATGTGCCCATTCTCAATGAATATGCCAAAATGCCTCTGAAGGTATAAGGACTTTTACATGCTTGAAAATTATTAAAAACAAAATTTTCCTTTGAGTTCTGATGTTGTTCTGGGAATCATTTTTTTCTTTCACTTTTATTTTTATTTGCATCCTACAGCTTTTGACCAATCACTATGAGCGCTGCTGGAAGTATTATTGCCTGCCTAATGGTTGGGCCAACTTTGGAGTTGCATCAGAAGAGGAGCTGCATCTGACACGCAAACTGTTTTGGGGGATCTTTGAATCACTAGCACACAAGGTGAGATTTTTCTTTGTGTTATATTAGATGGTACATTAGATGGTGTATTGGTATATTGTTGTTGTCTTGTTATTGTGATTCCAGAAATTTGATGCTGATATTTTCAAAATTTCAATGCCATGCATCTGCGCCATTGCTGGAGCCATTCCTCCGGACTATGTAGATGCCAGCTACTCCTCCAAAACAGAGAAAAAGGCATCAGTTGATGCAGAAGGAAATTTTGATCCTAAGCCAGTGGAGACCACAAAGTGAGAGGAGTTTTGTCATTGTGCCTTTTAAGACATATAAACATTCCTCTGTAAAATAATTAAAGCTATTCTGATTCTTCCTCCAACCACAGCACTATCATCCCTGAGAGACTGGATCCCTTTATCAACAAATATGCTGAATATACACATGATAAATGGGCCTTTGAAAAGGTAGAACCCTTGTTTTCACTCACTGTAGCTGCTCACACTTGATTTATACTGTTCTTCAGCTTATTCAGAGGCAACATATATTGCTACACTGATCAAAACAGCTTTACATTATGTGCTAGAAAATATAAGACTATAATATAAAATAGGTTTAAACTCATTGCAACTAAGATGGAAGCTGTTATGTTTATAAACATAAGTGAAAACTACAATGCATATTGTATATGCATTTGTGTTTCAGATCCAGAATAACTGGTCATATGGTGAGGTTCTGGATGAAAATGCAAAAACTCATCCCATGCTGAGACCTTACAAAACCTTCTCAGAGAAGGTAGACTCCCAATCATAGTGTACAGTGAGTATTTATGTGCTTTTAGCTCATCTGTCTCTGCTTCTGATCACACTGGCATTTTTTATGGCAGGACAAAGAGATCTATCGTTGGCCAATCAAAGAGTCAATCAAAGCCATGCTTGCATGGGAGTGGAACATAGACAAACCTAGAGAGGAAGAAGAGTCAGAGAAGAAGAAGACAGCGTCGCGAAAAATTTCACAGACTGCTCAGGTATAGAGCAGTTTGATGAATGTACTAATATTTCAGACTGTTTTTGCAGCAGTGTTATTGGTTGTATTTATAACGATGGCTTCTTCTGTTCTAGGCAACCTATGACCCAAGCCATGGTTACAGTCCGCAGCCCATTGATATCTCACATATGGCTCTTTCAAGAGATCTACAGGTATAGCGGTAAATGCTTGAATTGTATGTACTATAATCTTAACATATGATCAGTATTCACAGTTAATGCTGGTTCACAGTCCATGGCAGAACAACTGGCAGAAAACTACCACAACACTTGGGGACGGAAGAAAAAGTTGGAACTGCAGTCCAAAGGTAGTTTTTTACACCTGTTGTGAGAGAAGGGAGCTTAGTTATTGTATATGTCTAATGTATATGCCCACTTTCTTCAGCAGTTCTGATTGTGCTTCTGTTTGTGTAGGAGGTGGAACACATCCTCTGCTCGTGCCCTATGATACTCTAACAGCAAAAGAAAAGGCTCGAGATAGAGAGAAGGCTTATGAGCTGCTCAAGTTCCTGCAGCTTAATGGATATGCTGTCACTAGGTAATAATGCAAGAGAACAGTTTTTATAGAATGTTAAGCAGGGAATTGTATTTATCTCATACTTTTAAAAGTCATCATCAGCAGCCTTTTATCTGCGAACACATTTACTGGTTTATGTTAATTGTAATAGTATCTTCAGATCACCTGCCTATTCAAAGGACACAAACATAAGAGCAGCAGCTTATATCTATATTGATCAAGCTGAAAGCAATAAAAATAACCTGATTCAACACAGATTGATTGGGAGAAAGTAGCTGCCATTCTGTAGCAGTGTCAACAGATTGTTTCTGAAATGTTTTAGTTACAAAACTGAACTAAATGTACAAAACAAAAAAGAAAAACAGAAGCATAGCAAGCAAACTATTTTTAGTTTTAAGTAATAGAGTTAAACTCTGCTTCAATTTAGGGGCCTGAAAGATATGGAATCTGACATCTCATCCATCGAGAAGAGATTTGCTTATGGTTTCCTGCAGAAGCTGTTGAAGTGGATGGAAATTGCCCAGGAGTTCATCGCTCATCTTGGTACTGTGGAGCAAGGATACTGTAGCATCTGATAAGAGTTGTATTGGTGTAATTTAAAGTAGATCTTTGTTGCCAGTGTTGCTGTGATGCTGTCATATTATGCAATGTGCTTCACAGAGGCTGTGGTAAGCAGTGGACGGGTGGAAAAGTCTCCTCATGAGCAGGAAATCAAATTCTTTGCCAAGGTGAGACTACTGTGTAAAGCCAGAAGACCCAGCCTGTCCTCATTGCTGTACTAAATGTGAAAACTCTCTCTCAGATCTTGATGCCGCTAATCAACCAGTATTTCAAGAACCACTGCCTCTACTTCTTGTCAACACCTGCAAAAGTTCTGGGTAGTGGGGGCCATTCTTCCAATAAAGAGAAGGAGATGATAGCAAGGTAATCTGTCTCTTATATAGAAATAACACAGAAATGGTATGTTTTGTGTGTGTTCATGTATCACATTCCCCATTCTACCAGCGTTTTCTTGCACGTTTCTTTCCTTCCTTTTCATTTCCTTCTCATCATAGTATCTTCTGTAAAATGTCCGCCCTGGTGAGACACAGAGTTTCTCTCTTTGGTAAGCTGTCAATTTCTCAACAGCAGTCTTTCTAAAGTTACACATATAAAACATGGGCAACTTTATTTACTATAACCTGTATTTTTCAGTCATCCAGGTTATAGTAAATAAAGTTGCCCATGTTTTATATGTGTATACAGTATATTGTGATCTGGATTCATAACAGCAGAGCTGTGTTTGTATGTGCAGGAACGGATGCTCCAGGAATTGTTAATTGTCTTCACATTTTGGCACGGTCACTGGATGCAAGGTGTAGTATTTTTTAAAATGTTTTCATAAAGACAGAGGATGAGTATGTTTCTGTTGTGTTTTTTTTCATTATCTCTTTTGTTTACTTTATTAGGACAGTTATGAAGTCAGGGCCTGAGATTGTGAAAGCAGGGCTGCGCTCTTTCTTTGAGAGTGCTGCTGATGATATAGAGAAGATGGTAGAGAACCTTAAACTGGGCAAAGTGTCCAAAGGCAATCAGGTAATAGAAATAAACAATATTTGAAGTAGCCCTGCACATATTGCTGTCTCTGTTTGTGCCATACTATCTGTTTAACATCAAATCTTAGATAGTCTACAATCATGTGCTGCTTCTCTCCTTTAAAGCAAGTTAAAGGCGTGTCTCAGAACATTAACTACACTACCATTGCCCTGCTCCCAGTGCTGACCTCACTCTTTGATCATATCGCTCAGCACCAGTTTGGAGATGATGTCATCTGTGAGTGCTGTCAACACTATTTCTGATTTCACATAGTACTCATTTATTTATTTTGACACAACTGTACCTGTCATTGTTGCTTACATACAGTGGATGATGTACAGATGTCATGCTATCGCACCATGTGTAGCATCTACTCCCTAGGGACCGTCAAGAATCCACATGTTGAGAGGTAAGTCCATATCTACTATCATTAGAAAGTCTTCTGAAGTAATTCAGAAATAGACACAGTGGAGCATTTTTGCATCTTCACATTTACAGGCAGAGACCAGCTCTTGGAGAGTGTTTGGCTCATCTTGCAGCAGCTATGCCAGTAGCCTACTTAGAGCCCCGTCTAAATGAATTCAACGCTTTCTCTGTCTACAC
>NW_018127919.1:279058-291886 GCF_001952655.1 Monopterus albus
CCCAGGTAAAGCGCCAGTGAGTGTGTTACCTTTTCCTCAGATTTGTTTTCTGTCTAACAAAGTCTTGTTTCTGAATTTTCTTTCTTTCACTACTACTTTTGGAATGCCAAAGTTTTGGGCCTTCCCAGTGAAGTCCAGGAATTATGTCCAGACATTCCCGAGCTGGATGTTCTGCTAAAGGAGATTGGAGACTTGGCAGAGTCAGGGGCTCGTTATACTGAGATGCCTCATGTGATCGAAATCACTTTGCCCATGCTGTGTAACTACCTGCCTCGCTGGTGGGAGAGAGGCCCTGAAAGCTTCCCTGAGATGGAGAGTCGCCTCTGCACTGAGGTCACATCAGAACACCTTAATCAGCTTCTAGGCAGCATCATGAAAATTGTAGTCAACAACCTGGGTATTGATGAGGCCTCCTGGATGAAGCGTTTGGCTGGTGAGTACTGTTTTATGCTCTATTATCTACCATGTCACAGTGTGCACCTACGTTTTTGTTCAAGTAAGATGACCATTTGTTTTCTCTCTTAGTGTTTTCACAGCCTATTGTCAGCAGGGCAAAGCCAGAAATGCTCAAGTCCCACTTCATCCCAACAATGGAGAAGCTTAAGAAACGCACTTCCAAGGTGGTGGCTGAAGAGGACCATTTGCGGATGGAGGGGAAATCAGAGGGGGACGAAGAAGACGGCACTATACGTGATGAGTTTGCTGTCCTATGCAGAGACTTGTATGCTCTCTATCCTTTGCTTATTCGCTATGTGGACAATAACAGGTACAATAAAGTTACAAGAACCAAAATAAATAAAGTTGAACTGTGAATCCTGCCTGGCACTGACAGAATTGCAGCATGATTCACTAAAAGTTTCATCTGTTGTTTGTTACTTGTCATAACCTTAAAGTAATCTGTGCTGCTACAGGGCGAGGTGGCTGACATGCCAAAAAAGATGCAGAAGAGCTGTTCCGAATGATTGGAGAGGTCTTTATTTTCTGGTCCAAGTCTCATGTGCGTATGATCATTTTGCATTTGACTACAGCATTTTATAGCAGTTTTCCTTTCCTTTACTGTATGTTTTCTGTTTTTTTCTCCACTGTAGAATTTCAAGCGAGAGGAACAGAACTTTGTAGTGATAAATGAGATAAATAACATGTCGTTCCTCACTGCTGACAGCAAGAGCAAAATGAGCAAGGTGAGTTAATGAAAGGCAGAGCCACTGTTGCACTGGGGCTGGTGTAGTGTATTGCAAGCATGTCATAAAACAGCTGTCCATGTTTCTTTGTGCCTTTATTTTTTGTTACGATTTTAAGATTTTGTTATTTGTCCATCATTTTCAGACAGTTCTAAATGGTCATTTATTGAAATAAATTATATTGTTCTTAGAATAGGTTTAGGGAAATCAAAATATTAAACTGACCACAATCTAATCCGAGACAAAGGCTTTTACTGTATACACCATCTTTACCAGGTACAGCATTTAAAGTTTCTCATGTTCTGTTTTTAGTGTTTTTGTTTATTGGGCTTGGTTAAACTCAGCAATGCCTTCAATAACTTGGAAGTTTGATTTAAATTCACAATTTTAAGAGTAATAGCAGTTGTGTTAACAATATTCTCTCTTTGGCTGTCCCTTGTCCTCTTCTTTTGGGTTGCGGCTGGGTTTCCAGGGCGGGGACTCAGAGGTTAGACTTTGTTCCTGCACGACCGCTGTGCTGATCGCATGGCACCTCTCTTTGGGGGAGCTTTTCATCAACCTCTCCAGCACACTGGCACATCTGATCCACATACACATAAATACACAAGTACACTTGTGGGTGCACACACACATCTGCACAGACACACACAAGACATACACATTTCATTCACAGAGACATAAGACAATTTATTCAGTGTCAGTAACAACGTTTTTTTTTCCATACATGCAGCTGTATCTTGATAGTCAGGCATACTTTCAGGTCCATTATGTCACTTGAGAATTGGTGATTGCTATTAATAAAGAGTTATTTATATTGACAGAAGAAGAAAATCCTAGTCAGAAGTTTCTTCAAAGGCATAGCAGAGTTTGGATTCATTAGCACTATCATTAGTGTAGCTATACTCCAATGTGCTGTATGAGCCTCTGAACTTGTACAATGACGCACAGCCTTGGAATGCAACAGTCCATGCCTTACACAAAACTACTTGACTAGTGCCAAATGATACACTGAATGAAAAACTGTAATGAATATGCACTAGGAGGATCACTGGACCACAGGGAAGACCCATTTGTGGGCCATCCCCAGTCCTGCCAGTGTGTGTGGGGGGGGAGTCTGGAGGCGCTTGATGAAAGTACTCAGCTGTAGAGTTAGGCTCATGGCACTGGGCTTTACACCAAACCAAAAGTGGCAGTGAGAGCACAGTGCCATCGTCCTGTCAATGAGTTTGCTCTCTTTTGACCATAGTTGAGTTTATGAGTCTTCTAGAATGTCTGTTGTTTCTTTTTGTTGAAGGATGGTTGTCCTGTAGCTTTTGTAATGCAGCTTTGTGCCACTAGGGGGTGATGTTAGAATTCTCTGTGCTCTTTCTTCTCTCCTCCCTGGAAATGCCATAGCGCATCATGGTTTACATTTCTGACACGCCCTCATACCCACACTAACATGACTTGATGCTTAACATCACTGGAACAGATCTCTTAAAGCATTTGTTGGGTTCCCACTTCAGAATGTGCTCAAAATGAACTTAACCATCACATATATTAATATTACCTGAGATTCTTTGCACCCTGTTTCCCCTAGTCTTTCATAAACACAGTTGCACTTAACACTGAAGCAGTAGCTGATGGACTGAGTTAGTATTTGGCTCTGATAGTGGTTATATTATTTGAATATGGGGATATCGGGCCCCTGGAGCTGATTTTAGTGTGCATGTCTGTACGTGTCTGAGTGACACAAACATCTGTTAGAAAGGCATAAACCAGGCTCTTCTATCCATTATTTTTTCAGCCTTAATGTACTGGTTACATCTAAATTTGTTTACATGTAAAACCTAGCCATTGTTTTCACAAGGCAAACTAAGGATTTACATGCTAGAGCCACTTTAAATAGCACCAAAACAACTGACTTTGCAAAGCAAAGTTTATTTATATAGCACATTTGTAAACCCAGGTTACAAAGTAAAAGCCAATAGACCATATTAGGTTCTTCTAGTACTTTCTAGCAGCAATATATGTACTGTCTGAGCAGTATTGAATAGTACACTGTGGCTCAAATCAAAATACCTTGTGACCTACTTGTTCATAGAGCCTACATGTAATAGATTTAACATTCACATTACAAAATGCATTCACATAGTGTATGGCTTCTAGAAAGACCCGATTACAGAAGCACTAAACTCTTGCAAAAACAAAACAGGTATTCAAGAGGTGAGCACAGGGACACATCCCGTAGACAGTTTTACATCAGTTTTGCCGTTTTACCAACCTGTTACTAATAGGTCTAACTCTAATTTCAAGACCTTTATACTGTAACATCATCGAATATTGTAATCTTTAACCAAAGACTGTTATAAAATTTAATTCACAAATATAATATGGAACATATGACTTTGTATCCTTGTAATACTGCATGGGTTGCCTCTTGAATGAAATCTGTTTTACTTTGCATGTCTTGTAATGCAGTTTCATTGATTTAATTTCTTATAAGACCCATTCCTTTCAGCTTCCCTTTCTCAAAGCCAGCTATATCCTCATTTTCCCTCACATATTCACTGTACCCTCTACTACCAGTCTGGGCTCAGAGAAACTGTAATTTATATATTTGGGGAATCACAGGATGTAGATATTCAAATGTAGGCCCCTACTTTCTATTTGCACATTGTTGGCAGCAACATCATTAATAAGAATTGCCAGTGAATGTAGCTGGATATTTCTACATGGAGAGGCTTCCTGTAGTGCATAATACATAGCACCTAGGTTCGTCATGTATTTTAATGAATGCTGACTGTGCTGTACTTTGTGTGATGTATAGTAGCACATACAGAGACTTGCTTTAGTGGTGTTATAGTCAAAAAATAGGTCATTATTAATCTGCGCTTATACAGTATTCATGATGTTGTTAGCTAGTCACTGAATCAGGGCTGTAATGTGTTTTATTCAAAGCAGTTTAAACTGTGGTGTTGTACCCCTGTCACTTTATGAGATACTGTGAATATTTTTGGTTTGTCGTCCCTTTACTTAGGGCGGTGGTTCAGATACTGAACGTACCAAGAAGAAGAGACGGGGAGATCGTTACTCTGTGCAAACTTCACTTATTGTGGCTGCCTTGAAAAAGATGCTCCCCATAGGCCTCAACATGTGCTCTCCCGCTGATCAGGAGCTTATCAACCTGGCCAAGATCCGATACTCTTTGGTAGTTTTTTTCTGATTGAATATGATTCTGGTTGTTGTTGTCAGATTTGTATCATGATAAATACTGTAGGACTATAACGTTTCTTTACAGGTTTACCTCCTAAACCATTAGGACCTTAGGAGGACAGTGACTGATAACTTTTTCCTTTACAGAGAGACACTGATGAAGAAGTAAGAGAGTTCTTGCAGAACAATCTTCATCTTCAGGGCAAGGTATAGTTTCTGGGCTGCTTGTCCAGTAGTATTGTATTGTCTTCTTAGCAGTCAGATTTATGATAAAAGATAATCAGTCACAATAAAGTAAAGCTTCAGAAGACTGTTTAACCCTGTATTGTGGAAAGGTGGACAACCCGTCCATGCGCTGGCAGATGGCCTTGTACAAGGAGATGGCAGGAAAGGCTGAAGATGCTGACGCTCCAGTGAAAGTTGTCAAGAGAGTGCAAGAGGTTTCTGCTGTCCTGTATCACCTGGAACTGGTGAATGACTGTTCCCAAGCACACTAACTATACTTTAGATGCATTACTGTGTCTCCAGCACAGAGCATGAGAAGTGACCACTGTTGGAAATTTCTTTGAAAAATAGGTTTATATTCAACTAATTACAAATTACTTGAATTAGATATGAACATTTTACTACTGTGCGTATGTGAAAATAAGCTAAATAGTTCTGAGTTTGGTAGAACATCTAACAGAAATGTTAAAGAAAAACAAAATGACAGAACACTGTCTTACAAGCAAATTGAAGATAAATTACAAATTTTCTTTAAGAATCCTCAGTAATTAAAGCAGTGTGAACCAGTCCACTTTTTACCAGACAGGAAATGAAAAACAAATCAGAAGCTAACAGCAGCAAATGTTAACATCAGGTTTTACTGTTATTAAATTTTAATTTAAGTGCAGGGTTCAAAAATAAGGTTTAGTTCCCCTGTGTACAGAATATTAGACTAATGTCTAGATGTTGGAGCAAATGAGACATAAAATTAACTACGTCTTAAGGCTTTTCCTTCTGTACATAAAAGGATTTCATAACACTTCTTTTGGCCACTCTGGCAATGTCTACTGTGTCTGGCACAGACAGAGCATCCATTTAAATCTAAGAAGATGGTGTGGCACAAACTGTTGTCCAAGCAGAGACGCAGGGCTGTGGTCGCTTGCTTTAGGATGACACCACTGTACAACATTGCGAGGTGAGAATCTTGTCCTCTCCTCCACATGTCAGAAGCGACAGCGACAGGATGAGATGTTCACAAAGTAACCACAGCGGATGCATAAGAATGCTAATACAAGTCATGTTTTGTTTTGCTTTTTGCATTGCAGGCACAGAGCTTCAAACATGTTCCTTGAGGGATACAAACGCAACTGGCTCCAGTCTGAGGGTTACTCATTTGAAGATAGGATGATAGATGACTTATCTGTGAGTGTCACCTCACATCTGTTCCACCTGGATTTTTTTTTCTGTGAAATTCTCACTCTTATTCTGTCTGCATCCCAGAAAGCGATGGAGCAAGAGGAAGGAGATGAGGAAGAGGAGAAAGAAACAAAGCCTGATCCCCTCCACCAGCTTATTCTGCATTTCAGTCGTACAGCTCTAACAGAAAAGAGGTTAGACAGGTCCTCACTGATACTGTACAACGATAGTATAAACACGGGTTTACATGCTATTCCTAGTTCACCAACTGTCTCCTTCCCTCCCCATTTCAGTAAACTTGACACAGACCACCTGTATATGGCATATGCAGATATTATGGCAAAGGTGAGTAATCAGAGAGGGTTTTGGCTGTAATTTGAAATCTGATTTGTGCATAACATACTTTAAAATACTCAGAATTTTTTCTTTATCTTTCCATTTATTTAGAGTTGCCATATTGGTGAGGAAGAAGAAGGGGGAGAGGAAATGGTGGAGAATGCTGAGGATGAGATGTCCTTTGAGGTGCGACAGTCAGAACTGGTAATGGGCAGCCAGGGGCTAGGGACCAGGAACACAGATGAGCGGTAGCTCTCATCGCATTGAGTGACCTCATCATCGGAACATTATTTCACAACCACATCGCTTTCTTTATCCTTCTTTTGTCTCATTAGTCTCATTTTCTTTGTATGGTCTGCTTCATTCATTGTCAGTTGCTTACATTAAAATTTCAAAGCTCCAATCCAGATGTTTTTTACTTTATCAGTTACTCTATGTACCTTAATTTGTCAAATCCCACTTAACTTGAGACAAAAAGTTATTGTATTCCAAATATAACAAGCACCACAGTTATTTGGATGCACCATTTACTGTTTCAAAGACCTACTAATCCTGTTTACACCATTGTGCGCCTTGACTCTGGATTGGGACTGATTAGTTAAACAAATTAATATGAACGTCAATAATGATAATCCAAATAATATTCCCGATACTAATAGTCATTCACTTTTTAAACTCTCTTATCAATTCGGCTTGATGGACAATACAGACCAAGTTAGGACAATCAAGCATAGTATGAGAAAAATGTAGCTCAAAGCTTTCTTGTCACACTGTTTACCCTACCACATGTCCATTCCTCTAGTTTGTTACTACATACAGCTCACAGAACTGGAGTGGACCGGCAAGGCCTTTTTATACTTCATTGTTTACTCTGAAAACCAAAACCAGCTACCACTGTTTAGGCCTTTATTACATTCCTTGTGTCAAGTCTCAGACACTGTACCTGTCTTATTGATACACTTACTGCTAACTTCACTGTTTCAAGCAGCTGCAGCTGAACTATTAAACAACTGCCGTGAGATTTCTTTTTTTTTACCCTAAACAATATTTGTGCTTTGTAAACATTTATTGTTGTTACTAAAAAAATGTATAAATCCATAAATTGTTTAAAAATGTGTTGAGGCCTACAGTATATCAAACGGGGGAATTAGACTGTATGAAAACCCTCGAGACTATATAGATGTGTTATCAAAGGCCATTCACATCTCTACTGAAAATGGCTGTGAATGTGATTTAACACAGACTTTTTGACCATTCCTCCCAGTTTATATAGCTGTCCCATTTGGCTTTTTCTCTCTGTTTTACCATCGTTCCATGTAATCTCTCTCACCACAGTAACCAGGTGAATGCTACTGATCAGTGTTCCCTTCCCCCACTTACATAGCATACTGACAGACTACAGAGAAAGCCAGTACAGAACATGCAGTGTTAAAGTTTACATATATACATTCATACACAGTAATTGTAAAAGCTAATTCACATGCAGCATATAGTGCGTAGTCATATAGTCAGGCACCACATGTTTGAGGGACAGCTGCACAACACAGAGGGTAAAGCATGGTTAGGCTTAAATGGTTAGGTGGGAGGGGGTTGGGCATGGGAAGGGAGGGAGAGAGGGAGGCAGGGGTGTTTTAAGATCAGGATGTGGGAAGCTACAAGTTGATCTGTGATGCTTCTGAATACAGAAATGTTAATTTGTCCTCTGAATTCAGAGATATTCATTTGATAGCCATTTCCAGTTGGCTTAATATTATAAATGAAAAACTGTGCATAACACATGGTGTTTAAAGGCCTTTCAGAGCCAGAGCCATGTTTTTGTTTTGTTTTTTTAATTTGCATTAATATTCCAAAAAAGGCACTTTTTAAACTGCCAAAGAATTTTTATCTCTGATACAGAGTAATTACAGCTTTTGTCCAAAGTGTCTTACTTGCTGGGCTGCTGCAATACAGACACTTTGGTAAGTTATATGGCTAAAATACTAAGCCGTGGTTTCCTGTAGTCTGACGCTTGCTCCAGGTAGCAAACTCAAAGAAGTAGTGTAAAAACTCCAATGACTAATGATGTGTGGTGACAGAATGTGTGTGAATTAAAGAGGCACTTGAAATGGACAGTAATGCACATGCTTGTTAAAAATCAGTTATACCTTACACACTATAAAGGAGAAAAGTAGTGAGTGTCAGAATGTTTTGATATCCACCAAAGGAAAAAAGCATGATGAGCTAATTGGTAACTCACATAATGTAGCATTTAATAGGTGTTATCTTTAAAGCTCACTTTGAGTGCATAAAACTATAGTTATGGACCATCTGAGAAAAAAACAGGTAAGTTTATTAGACAATAATAAGGTGAAAGGTTTGGTGAAAGGAGAGTGAATGTGAATTAAAATTAAGAGTTTGAATAGATAGAATGGACTTTTTTTAATTACCGGTAAGCTTTTTTTTATTTCTATATTGAAGCAACTGGAGTATTTACGATATCAAGTTATTGACCTGAAATAGTCCATTCTACCCATTTAAACTCTCCTTGTTAAACATATCAGTACTAAATGCTTGTGTTTGTGTCCACTGCAGGAGAAGGAAATGGAGAAACAAAGGCTCCTGTACCAGCAGTCCAGACTTCATAATCGTGGTGCTGCAGAAATGGTCCTGCAAATGATAAGTGCCTGCAAAGGTCAGCACTTTACTTTTGGTCTGCAAACCAGCCTGCACTGACTCTGTTTATTCTTTGCCAAATTTGTGACTTAGTTTTTTTTTTTCTTCTTTCTGTAGGTGAGACTGGCCCAATGGTGTCTACAACCCTCAAGCTGGGTATCTCTATCCTTAACGGTGGGAACAGTGAGGTTCAACGGGTATGTCTTCTAAAAACAAACCCTTTAGATTATACCATGTTGAATTTTTAAAGTTTCCTTCAAAGTAGCACTTATTTATGGATCGTATTTTCTGTTTTGTCAGAAAATGTTGGTGTACCTGAAAGATAAGAAGGATGTAGGCTTCTTTTTGAGTGTCCAGGCTTTGATGCAGACATGCTGGTCAGTGTACATGTTGTTTTTTTTTCATTTTTGAACTGTTAAGTACATTTGAAGAATGGGGATTGCACATCTATAATTGGGTGTATGTTCTCTGCAGTGTCCTGGATCTAAATGCCTTTGAGAGGCAGAATAAGGCAGAGGGCCTGGGGATGGTCTCAGAGGAGGGCACTAGTAAGTCCCCATAGTCGTTTCTCTAGCATAATTTTTTCTCATTTAATAGGGCCTAAGAAACAGCAAGCAAAACATCACATCACAGTCACAGTTTAATATGACCATGTAGTAGTTGATCTACATCGTTTTAAGGTGCAGTTTATATTATTGAACTCATTTACCTCACCCATCTTATTACACAGTAATGTATACAGCCGCCAGCGATAGGACACAAGTGATGATGGCACATGTCTTGTCTGAACAAGGAATCAAATACACACCGTGTACTGTAGACTGCTTTGCTGTGCCTTGTATACCACATCAACAAAGTAAAGACATTCAAAGCAGATCTGAAATGTGCATAGAAAATACTTGCCTGAACAACTCAAAAATAAATGAGTACCAAATTATATCATTAGTGATTGTACCAAAACTTTCATCTCAGCGGTACAAATGATGGCAGCAGCATTCCTGTGTGTGTGCTACAGTTGCTGATCTGCATTTATCATCACAGTACAGCCCTTTATCATCTATACTGATGACCTAAAAACAGAGGTTAATTTTGTGCATTGTAGGTTAGAGACAACATGTACAAAACGCCCAGGGGCTTTCATATTGTTACTCAACAGCACACACATTTCAGAGGGAAAATTGTGGCACAGTTGACTCAAGTGATGCCTGGCCAAGAGAAGGTTTTGGTAGTTACTGTAATTAAGGTTTTGCCTCATTAGCATTAATATAGAAAATAAATGTATCAATCAGTGTACTGAAGACATTCTGATCATCTAGTAATTCTTCTTCCCCTAAAGGTTTTCTATCTGTGACATTTACTACGCAATTATTTAATTAATTTAATGGAATAATTAGTTTCTTAACATGTAATATTAACATATTGATAGCTGTTAAAAATTAGATTTAAGGATTTTTAAAAACATTTATCTTAAATGAGTTCAGTTTTGTTTCCTAAGTATGTCTAGTTTGATTTGTTGATTGGGTTTCACCTATGTTTTACAAACACTTGTCATCTAATTCAGAAGATTCATTTGAAATTCTTCCTGAATGAATTTGCCATGGAACCTTGTTAATCTCCCCCTCCTCATCTCTTAGTCCTCTACTGTTGTCAACACACTGATCCTCTCTCCCTTCCTCACGATCACTGCCACCTCTCCCTTGTCCCTCCTTTCATGGTCCTCAGACTTGAACCTAGATCGGGGTAAATCATGTTTCCTTCCATCTCCGTTCTCTTATTCCTCTCTCTCTCCTGTCCCTCTTGCTCCATCACTTCTTTTTCTAACACTGAAAATTCTACCAAGAGAGGATTGGACGCCTGTGTCCATCTTTCATGTTCATAGCTCCTGCCCCTCCTGCCACATTTCTTGTTCATTTCAAAAGGCAATGAATGGAATCTGGTCTTTCATCAAAACTATAACTGTTGCTGAAATAAAAAAACAAAACAAAACAAGTGTACAGGTAGAGGTGCACTTGGAGGCATTATTAGCTCCTCAAACTGGAATTATGATTTGACTAAAGAATGCACAGTCCCTTTCTGTGGTCTCTGCATCAAGCACTGGATTCCTTTCAACATTTTGATGGACAATGCCCCAACCTCTCTGACATTTAACAGTGCCGCAGCAGAAAAATGTTGGTGTGTGCTGCATTATTTTTTTCTGTGTGCATTCATTACAGCCAGTGGTGACCTGTAATTTTAACATAAATATGTTAAGTAATATTGTACATATACAGTATATAACCATTTTGAAGAATATCCAAAGAATAGTACAGACTTTAAAAAAACTCCAGACCAGGTCACCCCTGAGTCCTGCAATGTTTTAACTGGAATCCTGTCTGTCTGTGTACAACTGTGCCGGTTTATACATGTTGTTAATGTCACTGTACGACTATTACTGTGTGATTCTTTTCACTGCAGCTTCTTTTTACATTAACCGTCTGCATGAGACTTTGATGCCTCCTGTATGCTGTTTCTATTCATATTATTATTTACTAATCCTAAAATCCATTGAGAAATGATGAAAAGTTGAGAAATGAATTTTATTTCCTATCCTCACACTGCTTATACTCAGGCAAGCTGTTTCAGTAATTAAAACATTTTACCATTTTATTAGGATGATCTCAACTTGCTTCTGGAATATAATGTAACACTGTCATGCATTTGATTTATTTTTTTTAGATGAGAAAGTGATGGCAGATGATGAGTTCACCTGTGACCTCTTCCGTTTCTTGCAGCTGCTCTGTGAGGGTCACAATAATGGTGAGAGTGACTCAGGTTTCTAAATTAAATTCAAACCATCAGGTATAAAGTTAATGAAAACCAAGACTGACATGGATTACTGCTTTTCACAGTTATCTCTATTTTGCTGCAGATTTTCAGAACTACTTGCGGACACAAACAGGAAGCACAACCACCATTAACATCATCATCTGTACTGTAGATTACCTCCTCCGACTGCAGGTGCAGCTTGACAGTAATTTAGCCTCAAGAGTGAAATGCTTACATAATAACCATAACAGTGTGAAAGGCCATATTTGGAATTATATTTTAATAACTACATGTATAAAAGGATGTGCTACTGCATGTATAGGTTGGATGTACATACAACCTTTCCTTCTATTATGGATTTTCAGTAATTTTATAGTTTCCATATGTATATTTGGTAGTTCAGATAATCAAGAAAGGCAGATGATCAAAACACTGTAAGTATTTTGTTTATAATGTTTTAAGTTGTTTAAGAAGGAATTTATATGAAAAAAATCAAGACCGTTTACCCTGATGAAAAAAGTATTTCTTAATGTACTCTACTCTACTTATCTCTCATCTTTTCAATCAAGGAGTCTATCAGTGATTTCTACTGGTATTATTCTGGGAAGGACATCATCGATGAACCAGGCAAAAAGAATTTCTCCAAAGCTATGACAGTAGCAAAGCAGATTTTCAACAGCCTAACTGAATATATTCAGGTAAAGGCTGGATATATCAGGCATTTACACCTGCTGTTTGTTTGTTTGTTTATTATATGCCTAACACATGGTTTCTCTCTTTAGGGCCCATGCACTGGCAACCAGCAGTCCCTGGCACACAGCAGGCTGTGGGATGCTATTGTTGGGTTCCTTCATGTCTTTGCGCACATGATGATGAAGCTGGCACAGGTACGCATTTAAGATTGTACTTTACAAATGAAAAATATTTATTTGCAGTTAGAATGTGCTGTCAAAATAAAGAAAACACACATTCGGTGTTTCCTTTCTGCAACTTTGTGTGGCTTGAGCTCCTGACCTCAAATCTACACATAATAATAATTGACAGTATATATCTGTTATACAACTTTGAATTCATGACATATTTTATTTTGACTGACCATGTAAGAAATCATTGCTTGTGACAGGTGTGATACTCTGTTACCCAGTTGCACCTTGGTACTCATTTTCTCTTTCATTTTGGCTGTCTGTAGTTATTATGACTCTCAAAAGTAAGGATCAACAAAGCACTTATTGTGCATTATTTTAGTTTTAGTTTACAA
>NW_018127919.1:291909-329790 GCF_001952655.1 Monopterus albus
GGAATGCCATTCTGTGGCTGTTCATCGCAGTTGATCTCTCTCTGAAATAAACTATGTTGTCTCTATAAAACATGCTTGCAAACATTTGTGTAATAAGCATTTAACTATTTAACAAACCAACCTGACCCAAATCATGGAATCACATTGATTCTTTTATATGGAGCAATTTTATTGCTACAAATGAAAGGTCAAAATATGTTTAGAGAAATCACATGACTTTCCCTTTCTAAACAGTGCAGTCATCCTCTGTGGAGGACTGAGGCTAACAGCACACCTTTATTACTAACAACATGTTTGCATAATCTACATTAAAATGAAGAGCTGAGACATACTTCGTCCATAGCTTCCCAGCTACTCTAACACATAATGCACATAACAGGTTTACTTCCTGTGTGTGCTCCTTCTAAACCTGATATTTTCATCTGTTGTTCTGTTTTGCAGTAATCATATTTGAAATATTATGGTACACCAGTGAAATGGGGATACTTTAAATTTGTCAGTCCCAGAAGTAAATTGACATTATAGTACAGTAGTAGATGTGATGTACATTGATATTAGCTCAAACATTGTTTTACTGTGAAATGAAAGAGAAAATATTTGCCATACACAAGAGTATTTGAAAATGTAATGTTTTTAATTGTTTAACTGAATAATTGATTTATTATTTAAACTGTCTTCCACACGGTCAATGCAGGGTAAAGTATGTATCCATTTTATTCATCTCTCTATGTGATAATGTGTTTACCCCACTGTAATTTATTCAGCATTGTTTTCCTTTATCAGGCTGTTTTACATGCACCTGCTTTTAAACAAGATATAAGAATAGCAGATAATTAATTAGGGGTTTATTTATTATGGAAGATTTACAATGCCAAAATTTAAAACTTAATTTAAGTAAAATACCATACATACTGTATTGGTATATTTATTTTCTTTTTATGTATGCATACACTGACCATATTATAATTACTGTACATGACAAAAAATGTAATTAAACAATTTGTTTATTGTGATATGAGATTTCATGCTGCAATACAATCAAATTACACTGGAAACAAATGGTAAAGTATTGTATTGTTCGGCAGAGGGCAAAAAATGCAAGGGAGCTTTTTTTAAATGGAAATATTAAATGCAACTTTTTATCAACAAAATTTCAAATTGAACTGACAATTGTTATGATCGCTCACTCGTGGGAGCACGGTGAGCAAGCAGGCGGGACTCGGGAGGCAGATGCACAGTTATGACAAGAGATTTTATTAGTAGCAAACAGCAGGAGAATAGTGACAGTCTCTGAGAAGAGGTCCAGTGAAGTGCCGGGACTAGAGATGAGTTGGTTCGTCAGGGAAGAGACTTCTCAGGAGGTCACAGAGTGGGGAAGTCCAGGGAGAGGAGTTGGGTGTTGCAGTCTGAGGCAGCAATCTCCGGCAGCAGAGAGGACAGGAGAGGATGAGTACAGCTCGTAATGGATTATGCTGACTGACCTGAGAGCAGAGGGGGAAGATGTCAGCCAGGAGAGATGAGGAAAAGTGTTGCTGGAGGGCTCGGAGGGAGATGAGCAGAGATGGTGTGGCTAGGAGGCCGGAGAGACGCGAAGAGTTGCAGGATCAGAGCGCAGTAGTAGTTGCAGGAGAGTCAACAGGGAGAGCCAAAGTGTCCTGGAAGTAATCCCCAACGTACTGGCACTGGAGGAGCATCTGCCAGAGTCTTAAATAGGAGATTGGTGATGAAGCAACTTGCCTCAGCTGTGTAACTCAGCACAGCTGTGTGCCAGGCCTGGGACAGAGAGCCTGCAGAGAGGAGAGAGAACCTGACAATAATCTCCTTTACCACCGATCAGAAGCATTTAGCAGTGGAGCTCCTCTCATCGGTGACTCAAAATTGCTTTCTTTTTAAAAACATATTAAAAAACTGCAAAAGCCACAGAAACAATTGTTAGCTGATCCCAAGTCAGTTGTAAATGGATAAATAAGCTGCTGAGCTATTAATCTTATATGCAGTGCTTGTATAGAGGGGAACTGAATGGACAGCTGCACTACAGAAGGCTGAACTTAATGCTAATGATGACAGTAAACATCCTTCAGATGCAGGTACATCCATATTAAGTCCTCTTATATGGAGATTTTCTGAAATGTAGCACCTTGTTATGAAAACAAATTAAAAACAAAGATGGTTTTTGCTGAATCAGTTATTTCATAAGAAAGAAGCAGGTGATAACAAAGCATCCTGAGAGAGGGACAGACTTTTAACCTCCACTGCTGGAGTGTACACTTTAATATGACATTATTTGGTGTTGGAATATACTATCTATTGTGACATCCACTTTGTGTGCATACATTTAACAAGGATTAAACCTCTGTTGCTCTTTTCATTCACTAATAATTAACCTTTTTATTTGCTTTTGATTTGTGGTGTGTTACTTTGGTCATACAAATTACACACAGTGGTTGAATATGCATTTCAAGGAATTAATTAGGTTTTCTTCCAGTTGATATTCTGGTTATGGTTCATGGCAATCCATGGCATACACTGTTTATGATGAGACTGTGCATGTCCAAACACCATCCATATAAAGAGAATAAGATCAGGCCATTGGTATCAAAAAGAATGAGTGTGTCCACTGAGGTCCTGTGTCTCAGAATGAAGGAATACCTAACTGACTAATGAATGAGCGGGTATTGAAGGTTTTTTTTTACAAGAAAAACATGCTGATTTATTCATTGTACAGGAAGAGACGTTACCTTTATTGATGGGTTGTTACATGCCAAGATATCTTTGTGACAAGTGCTTCAGCTATTAAATCTAATGTTCACTGCCAGTGTTCAGATTAAATATGTAAAGCCAGAGGAGATTAGTGAAGTTTACAATTTGACATTCAAATTCTCCTAAACCACTTTTACACTTTGTTAAACTCTCTCAGCATGAGGGTTTGATTAATTAACTTATTTTTCAGCACCGTCTTTGTTGTAAATGTGAGTCAGATATAACAAATGTTTGGGTTAATATATGTGTTGACACTTTTCAGTTGTGTTTTCCACTCTGTTGGTGACTATTGCATCTCCATAAATCTATGCGGATCCCTTATATTTAAAAATGATTGTTACTGCACAGTTTTATCCTTTTATGATCACAGGATTCCAGCCAGATTGGTCTGCTGAAGGAGCTTCTTGACTTACAGAAAGACATGGTCGTTATGTTGCTATCACTGCTAGAGGGTAAAAGAGTTTTTATCTGTTTTCATCTCTTTGTCTCATCCTTTTCAAATCTCAGTTTGAATTTTACTCTGTATTATTCAGGAAACGTGGTAAATGGTACAATTGCCCGCCAGATGGTAGACATGTTGGTAGAGTCCTCCAGCAATGTTGAGATGATCCTTAAGTTCTTTGACATGTTCCTCAAACTGAAAGACATCGTGGCTTCGGACGCTTTCCGCGATTATGTCACAGACCCCCGAGGGCTCATCTCCAAGAAGGACTTCCAGAAGGCCATGGACAGTCAGAAACAATACTCCCCTTCTGAGATCCAGTTTCTTTTGTCCTGCTCTGAAGCTGATGAGAATGACATGATCCACTATGAAGAGTTTGCCAATCGTTTCCAGGAACCTGCCAAAGACATTGGCTTCAACATCGCGGTGCTGCTCACCAACCTGTCTGAGCATGTCCCCCATGACATCAGGCTACAGAACTTCCTGGAACAAGCAGACAGTGTGCTGAACTACTTCCGCCCCTTCCTGGGTCGTATTGAAATAATGGGCGCTAGCAGAAAGATTGAGCGCATTTACTTTGAGATCAGTGAAGTAAGCCGCAGACAGTGGGAGATGCCCCAGGTCAGAGAGTCCAAACGACAGTTTATCTTTGATGTTGTTAATGAGGGTGGCGAATCAGAGAAGATGGAAATGTTTGTCAGCTTCTGTGAGGACACCATCTTTGAGATGAATATAGCCTCAAAAATTTCAGAGCAGGAGGAAGAAGAAAAGGGGGAAGATGAAGATGAAGGAGATGAAGGTGGCAGTGAGGGAGGACCAGGAGCAGGAGCAAGTGCAGGAGGTGATGAAGAGAGTAACGGAGACAAAGGGCAACCCGAATCAAGCTCGGCTTTTGCAGACTTTATAAACAGCACACTAAGCTTCCTCAGCATTTTCACCTTCCGTAACCTTCGCAAACAATATCGCAGAGTGAGAAAAATGACCTTCAAGGAAATTGTAGTGGCTTTGTCCATTTTTTTCTGGACCATCCTTATGAGTATACTACACTTCATTTACAGTGTGTGCAAAGGCTTCTTTATGATCATCTGGCAAACGCTCTTTGGTGGTGGCTTAGTGGAGGGAGCTAAAAATATTACCGTGACTGAGATTTTAGCAAGCATGCCAGATCCCACGCAGGATGATGTGCATGGAGATGGACCGGGAGAGCAAAGAACAGGAGAAGAGCAAGACACTGGAGGGGTAACAGACACTGGAGAGACTGGGAGTGGAGAGGAAGAAGAGGAGGATACCCAGGAAACGGAGGGTGGGAGGGTACCAGGTATTGATACTCCAGGTGGACTTGGAGACATGGGTGTTGAGGCACCTGTTGAACCTCCAACTCCTGAAGGAACTCCCATAACAAAGAGAAAAATGGTGAGTTTTTGGCATCTTGGGTAAATAAAAATGCAAGTGAATATTTTTTAATTCACGGTGGTTATCAGTTCAGTCCCTCAGTGATTAGCAGTTCGGTTTTAACTGTACACTATTCTATTTTATTGACTTCTCTTAAATTTTTGACACAAAAAGTAAGCAAAAAGGAAGGCTAAAGTGATGTTGACTGTTATGTGTTTGTTACAGCCGCCAGAAGAGGCTGATGCCAGCCAGAAACCAGCTGAACCTGCTCCAGTAGAGGAACCACCTCCAGAGCCTGAAAAGGCTGAGTAAGAAATTTGGATGTTCTTATCTTCTCCACATTATTTATTCTCTCAACATATCTCCTCTGTGTCATGGTTGTAGATAAAAGGTCAGACTTTTTAGCCAAGTCTATATACTATGGATGAGAATATTTTAATTAGACAATCTGGGATGTTTTGATGTTCATGAGACATGCCTTGAATTATTTTGATGCAACAGTTTATTGTGCTAAATGCCCCAAAATAAACTGCACCATCACTATTACTGCCGTACAACTTTACTACCACAACTGGGCCTTTCTGTGCTCTAAGTGACGTAGACAGACTCAAATTCACAGGGCACATCTGTAGCACTGACAGACTTAGTGCATCCTGATTTTGATGTTGGTGGAATTGTCAGGATCGGAGCGTGAAGCTGCCGATAATGTCGTGGGTGAACTCAATTAAATAGCCAGATGAGGATAAATAAAAAACACTGTCTCTTTAATAAGAGCTCTGACACTGAACAAAACACACAAGACACAGTTTAAACACGAAACAGACTTACAGGTTGAAAATACAGTCCAGGGTCAGAACCAGCAAAACACATACATCCAAGGAATCCATACTAGATGTCCGAAAAGGGAAGTTCAATAAGCCAATATACAGAGAAGCAGTCCGAGTTTGAGGGCA
This sequence comes from Monopterus albus, assembly GCF_001952655.1. Classification (NCBI taxonomy): domain Eukaryota; kingdom Metazoa; phylum Chordata; class Actinopteri; order Synbranchiformes; family Synbranchidae; genus Monopterus; species Monopterus albus. The sequence continues at coordinate 297,457 of NW_018127919.1, forward strand.
AGGCAATATACGGTGGCCAAAAACAGAAATCCAGGGTCAGAAACTAGAGAGTCAGGCAAGGATTAATGCTGGAGAGTCAGATCTGGCAGTGTTCTAGTGAGGAAACGCTGCCTTTATGCTGGTGGACACAGGTGCGAGGAATCAGAAGCAGGTGAAACTAATGTGAGTGATGATCAAAGTAAAAAGACCGAAACTGTGGTGAAACAAAAACAGGAAGTAATGTCAAAATAAGAGCACGACAGCAAGCAAATGGAACCGAATCATGACAGGAATACAGAAATCAAACAATAACCCTACTGTGTCTGATTTTCAGTGTTGAAACTGGAGAGAAAGCAGAGACAGAATCCAAGAGCAAGGAGGAAGAACTAACAGACAAACCAAAGAGTACTGCATCAAAAAAAGAAAAGAAGCTGAAAAGGAAAGGAAGTTTTCAAATCTGGACTGAACTGGAAACCCAAAGGAATAAGTTTATGGTGACACAGTTGCTAGTATTTGTTTCAGAACTGGTTACCTAGCATAATTTTAGTGTCAATCTTGATTTACCAGCTCCCTAAAAGGTATTAATCTCTCTTTTGTAGAACTACCTCTCGAGAAACTTCTACAACTTAAGGTTTTTGGCTCTGTTCCTCGCATTTGCCCTGAACTTCATTCTGCTGTTCTACAGGGTAAAAAGATAATTTTATATTTGGGTGATTATACCTAAGTACTCAATACAGTCATAACCTTGGTGTGAGTTGTGTGAGGTTCCACTGTCTTGTTTCTGCATTGTTCGGTCCTGTTTAGGTGTCTGACATCCCGCCTGAGGGTGAGGAGATAGAAGATTCTGGACTGGCTGACGGAAGTGGGGTGTTCGAGGCCTCTGGTTTGTTTGAAGGTTCAGGTGATCAAGCTGAGGGATCTGGAATGAGTGAAGGAGCAGATGAGGATGAGGAAGACATGCCAGTTTATTACTATTTAGAGGAGAGCACTGGCTATATGCAGCCGACATTGGCCTTCCTTGCTGTCCTTCACACAGTCATCTCATTCATCTGCATTATTGGCTACAACTGCCTCAAGGTATGATGGGCACAGGGTAAAAACAATTGATTTACATCATAAAATCTGACATCTTTGCCTTCTAACATTAAAAAAGTTATCAAAAGTGTCAAATTTCAACTGTTGATCAGATTTTAGAAAATGAGGGTTGCATTGAACCACTTTCTTCCTTATATCAGAATCTAATTCCAGATCTTTCATAGCTCAGTTAAACAACATTTGCAATTGTTGTGTCAGATTCCACTGGTGATTTTTAAAAGGGAAAAAGAACTTGCAAGAAAGCTGGAGTTTGACGGACTCTACATCACTGAGCAGCCCGAGGATGATGACATCAAGGGGCAGTGGGACCGACTGGTCCTCAATACACCGTATGTGGATAAAGAAAACATTCTGAATAGTGTCAAAGGAGACACAAGAAAACTGCTTCCAATACCAAAAGGTTTTCTTCCTTAATTTAATTAAATAATGATGTCATTTTTTTTCGACAGCTCTTTCCCAAACAACTATTGGGATAAATTCGTAAAACGAAAGGTGAGTTGTTTTTAATTTTGTTTTAAAATAGGCATTGTGGACCATGTTATGATGTTATGTATGTCTTCGTTTAGGTTCTGGATAAGTATGGGGACATTTATGGCAGAGAAAGAATCGCTGAACTCCTGGGGGTTGATTTAGCCTCCCTGGATGTGAGTCAGCAACATGAGAAGAAACAGGAGAAACCAGACAACTCAGTGTTTGCATGGTATGGTACTATAAAGATGTGCAATCATGCACATAAGACACTGTGCTTTAAAGCTGAAATTATATTATATAACTATATTTTGATTATTGTTTAAAACAATCTATGAACAGACCAAAACCAACAATGACTTTATGTCTCTGTATCCAGAACCTGATTTAATGATTTTATTCATTTCTGCTATTGTTGTCCAAAAACTATTAAAAACACATCAGTGAGTCACACTGTTACAGTGGGTCTTTTCATGGGATTTGTTGACAATAACAAAAATATAAAAAAATCACTAGCCCCCTATCCTTTAAATGGACATCAACTAATATTGTATCTTTTTAGGGCGACTGCCATTGACATCAAGTACCAGATATGGAAATTTGGTGTTGTGTTTACAGATGGCGTAAGCAAACCTACTGTATAGCACACTATACTTTAATATATCATATACAGGTCTAATACTATAATATTCCATGTGAACATGACCTTGGCCTCTACCAAGTGAAAGAAAACTTCCTGTTTCTCTTTATAGACTTTCCTTTATCTTTGCTGGTACCTGATAATGTCTTTGCTTGGGCATTACAACAACTTCTTCTTCGCTTGTCACTTGCTGGATATTGCCATGGGTGTCAAGACTCTGCGCACTATCCTGTCCTCAGTCACACACAATGGCAAACAGGCAAGTGCAAAAAACAACTCAGTATTAGTTTTGCTTCTGATTGAATGTGGTAACTGTTTCCTTCTTGCCTCTGCTCTTTACAGCTCATGATGACAGTGGGCTTGCTGGCTGTGGTTGTGTACCTTTACACTGTAGTCGCCTTCAATTTCTTCCGCAAGTTTTACAACAAGAGTGAAGATGAAGATGAACCAGATATGAAATGTGATGACATGATGACTGTAAGTCGGTGGTGATATAAAAACATGTGCTTGTGATACATTCATGTCTGCACCACTTCTACAGTGATGTGTACTGTATGTTTTTTTTAACCCTGCAGTGTTACCTGTTCCATATGTACGTGGGTGTGCGTGCTGGTGGAGGCATTGGAGATGAGATTGAGGATCCCGCTGGAGATGAATATGAGCTTTATCGAGTGGTCTTTGATATAACCTTCTTCTTCTTCGTCATTGTCATTCTGTTGGCTATTATTCAGGGTAAAGATGATGCTGGTGTGGAATTTAAATTGTCATGTATTGGGTACTAATATTGGAGTGAACTTACAAATAAGGCAAGGCAAGCCCATTTTCTTATGCAAAGGATAATTCAAAGTGCTTTTACATCATGAATACATAAGACAAAAAAAGGAACAGACATATTTGAAACTGTTGATATAGGAAATGAATTTTAAGGTATGTTTGACACTAGACAGACATCTCTGTCCTGACCTTCTAATGATATTGCATGGTATTTTATGGTGCTGTAGGTCTCATCATTGATGCCTTTGGAGAACTCAGAGACCAACAAGAGCAGGTCAAGGAAGACATGGAGGTATAATAACACTTTAGGTTAACACTTTTACTCTACTCTGATCAGTGCACAAGATGGGTTTAAACCTCATTACTCATTTTGTGCAGACAAAATGCTTCATATGTGGCATTGGAAGTGACTACTTTGATACAACACCACACGGCTTTGAGACTCATACATTTGATGAACATAACTTGGCTAATTACATGTAAGTACCTCCGAAGTGTTACAGCATGTGCACGTATTCAACTGTATGTGCCTGTGTATGTGCGTATGTGTAGATAGTAGCATGCCAGTCCTTTTCAGGTTCTTCTTAATGTATCTTATCAACAAAGATGAGACAGAGCACACTGGACAGGTCAGTCTGAATAATTTTGTTATCATGACTCCCACTGACTGATTACATTAGTCTTTCCGCTTCTTGTCTCATGCCGTGTCCTCCTCTGAATTCTTGTTCTTACACACTCTGTTTTAGGAGTCGTATGTGTGGAAGATGTACCAGGAGCGCTGCTGGGACTTCTTCCCTGTTGGAGACTGTTTCAGAAAGCAGTATGAGGATCAGCTTTCCTAGTCAACATCAACTTCCTGCCTTCCTCAACAAATTTATTTTGTAAAGAAAAATAATTTTACATAAGACTTCATTAATTATTAACAACAGGAACATTATTACAAAATGAGGTGTTTTCATTACAAAAACATCTTGTCTTTAGTAAATGGCAAGGAGTTGCAGTGTCCTTGAGGTGTAAAGAAACATACTTTTATATGAAAATGGTATTCATACTGTAATAAAGTACCTAAGCATTGACACAAGTAGCAACAATTAGCAGATACAGTACCTACCAGTATGCAGTTGCTGCGATGTTAGTTTCACACTTTGCCTTTTTGTCTTTATATACAAATTAATTTTCCTTTATTAGTGCTAAGGTTGTCGTCTGAACAGCCACCTAAATGTGCAGGATTACAGATGACAAGACAATGAACTTTCAAAAGACAAGACTGAACATGACCTGTCTTTTCATAAGTGCTTGCATAAAACGATTGCTTGTAATTTTGTAAGCATGATTAACATGTTCATCTTTCAGTATGACTTATTTAAAGATAGGCTGGAATAATAGGGCATATAATCAATAAATTACATTTCTTTCTCAATATATTTATTAAGTGATTGATCAATTTACTCTTACGGTACATGTCACTTTTCTCTTTAATATTTAAAAATCAAGTTTCTAGCCTCCATCTCCTCTTAACTGTTGTTTTCTTGGTGGTTCTCCACAACATTGGAGGCCCAGGCTCATCCTTTGTTGGTGTCATTCTGAGCATCGGAGACATGCAGGTGGTGCAATACAAGTATTTCTGATTCTGCTGTAGTAGATTGAGTCTATTGTGAGTCCTCTCCATTTTTGGTGGCTGGTTCTTGTTTGATTCTTTACTTTGCTTTTCTGAGTCCTGCTCCTGTTTTGAGGACTAATATATCTTCTGAATTTAATCTCAACATGTGTTTGTTTGGCCTTTTTGGATTTGAACGAAAGAGTCCGCGCCTATGAGGTTCACTGAGACTGATTTAAAATTACTTTTAACTCAGTGAATGGAAAACGGAAATGATATTAAAGAGAAATGTTTAAAAACAGTTGAATCTGATCTGATCTTTTAGCACACTAACATCACACACTACAGCAGTTTGCATGTAACATCTCATCACAACCCATTTTCATAGTGAATTGCTGAACTGTGCCCCATCCCATCTGAATGGGGATTAAGCCCAAGCATTAAAACTCACATTGGGCCTCGTGTGCTTTCCACCGGTCCAGTCCTCCAACATTTCTCTCAGAGCCTGTTCAGACCGGGATACACTGAGCGTGAACATGAACGCCTCAGCAATCCACCATCCGATGCTCAGGATGTATGGTGAGTTAATTCTCTACTTCACTGAGAAATCACCATTATAGCTGAAGTATTCCCACTGTTCTGCGATTACTGAGACCATTCTTAAGTTCTGAGTGTTTTGTGCTTATGATTAAACTTGTTTATTCCAGCATCATGATTTACTACTATTTTCTGTTATTTTCAACCTGCTTCTCTTCCAGGTGGATTTATTTTCAAACAGTTGAAGAAGAGGTTTCTGCTCTTGACAGCTGAGGGCAGTCTCCTTGTTTGCCATGATGCATCATCACCCCCTGAGCAGTCGGTACTACTGCAAAGCAGCTGTGAGGCAACTGTGGAAGGCGAGGAGATCCTAGACCTGCCTAAGTTACCCTCTGGTGGATGCAGGGATCACTGCTTTGCCTTGATCCTCCCCCAGAGTAAATGCCTGCTGCAGCTGGCTGAAACCCCTGCAGACTGCAGGTGTGATGCTCACTGTGCTTTCTCTGCATTACTTTTCCTTGTTACAGTACAATGGTATAGTTACCATATGGCCTCAGTTTACTATGTTTAGTCTTTTGTTTTTGGACAGAATAAATGAAAAGAGTACAATGTGTTAATTAGCGAGCTTGAGGAACTGTTGCAGCTTCATATTTGACAGGCTGAAAGGAGACTAGTATTAATCTTCTCATCTCTTAGCAATAACTCTAGAAAGTGCATTTTCTCAAAATTTTGAGTTATTTCTTTAATTTGGCTCACACTCTTCATAACTACAAAAGTCCACCTGCTCTTCGTCCTGTACGTGTGCATTATTTATATATCTAAAAAGCCCAGTTCCACCCCACACTCTCACTTTTAATTGACTATATTGTTTCTATTCCTCCTTCAGTAGGACATCTCACACAGCCTAAAACATGACTGAGGGTTGTGTAGCAGGAAGTGTGGTGGAGATGGCTGGCCTTTTGGCTGCTATCTAGTTATTTCACTGGCATGCTTTTGAGTGGATATATTGATGCATATGATTTGTATGGAACTAATAACAGAATATTTTAAACACGTTTTAGTCAGTGGCTGAATATGCTGAAAAGGGTGGGTTAAGAAATACAGCATATTAAGTTCAGGCATTTGTTTGGGTTCATAGTGCAATTCAGTTGTAGAGTGGGTCACAGGGCAAATTGTATTTGTATGGCCATATATTTTGTTCTTTAGTTTTGAAGGTGATGTAGGTATAATTGATTAAGTTTCACATTAAAAACCAACAAAATGTAGGTGCCACCTGGATGCATTTAGATCCGTGTCATAAAAATATCACTCAAATGGTTAACTACAATTTAAAAATACAAAATAAATGGATAATCATTACAATTATTAGCATTTAAATTTTGCTATAACTGTATTACCACCAGAAATCATGCTGCTCTGTGCTGGGTTTCCCCCCCAGTTTATGGGCAGGCCGTCCCAAAGGAAAATTTGCCTGTGGTCTCACTTCTTCCTATCTGCTCTCGGCCGCCCCACACTCAGCACGGTGGTAGCCACGCCTGCTCTGGCGACTGCAGTTGGTAGCAGCAGTAGGAGCAGGGCCGTCCCTCTGTCTCTGCAGATAAAATATTCGCAGCCTACTCCAGGCATGGGTGACGGTTGCACTAAGACATGGCACTGCGACATTATACTCTCGACTTCAACCTCTCTACGGCAGGTAAGGTGGGCGCAGTGGGCGGCACAGTGCAACCAATGCATTCAGAATACAGGAAAAGCATCAGAACTGCACGCTAGCTAGCTGGTTAGCCTGCTAATGTTAACCTGCTAGTCTGTCACTGCCCTTCAGAAGTTGTATTGATTTTGATGAAACATGGCTGACAGTGGTGTATAGATATGTATTTTTGGCAAGCGGACGTTTAAAGCTTAAAGTTATTGTAGCTTAACTATTTCATGGTCGTGTGTTACTAAACGTTACACGTCAACTTATCGTCTGTCAGTCGCGTTACGATGGTTAGCGACCCAATGCAGCTTTGGCTAACATGCGCATAATCCATCGCCCAGGAGGTGGCGCATTTTCGGCCATTTTTGTAGTTTTTATGTGTCACTAATAAAATATTCAACTGTAAGCATTTAGTTATATTTAGGTTTTGAACCACATCTAAAAGTTAAAGGTAGAGATGGAAGAAGTCTATCACACAGTGTATTAACATGTAGGCATTATTTATTAAAACTAGTAAATTATTTTCCCTGTGGAATTAAATGAGTGAGTGGTGTATAAAAGTACCAAAAATGAGAAATGCTTAGTATCTAAGTAACGTTACTTAACTAACCGTGACTTTCATTAAGAGAAGAGAAAGTCTGCTTATCTGGCAAGAATGTGGTGTCATGAAATACATAAGTATTGTTATTATATTATGCAGACAAGTGATGCTTAATTAAGTACTCAAATACTACACTTAAGTGCACTAGGCTGTTCTATTTACTGCTGCTCTATAGTTACACTTTACCACATTTTTGAGGGAGTAATTGTAATTTTTTCGCCAAGACCATTTTTTGATAGCTGAAATTACTTGTTACTTTACCAGTTAAGATCTTCTTATGTAAAATGCAGTGTTTTGGCTGCAGTACATTAAACAACGCAGCTGCAAATGCTGTTTACATGTTAATTCATTTGTAGTAATTTGATGATAATTCACAAGAATAAAGCATAATGATATTACACTGTCAGGGGACATTCTACCTGCTCACTGAGTTCTTTTACTAATGTACTAATGTACTTTTACTTGCCCATAACATTGAATGGACATTTATTTCTAATAGAGTATTTTTACATTGCCTTGTTGCTATATATATATATAAGTAATGGATCCCAGTTAGGGATGCTAACCTTAAACATTAGTTGGTCAGAGAATTAATAGCCATTTCATTGTTGCTAAATTATGAATTACAGCATTCTTTTTCCATAATGAACCACTGACCTTGTTTGCAGCCAAACCAGAGTAAGAGGCCTGATAGTTGGTATTTACTGCCAAAGTCCAACACACCTACTTGGCTATTTTATGTTACCAGATCATTGGTGAGCTATATAAATGCTTTACAACCATAAACGGTGTTAAAATCTAACTTTTTGTACAACTTGCTTTAAGTTATGCAGAAATTGACTGACTAAAATCATATATTCATCTCCTGGCGTACTGTAGCTGCATGTGCTGTTAATCTGAGTATTTCTTCCACCACTGATGTAGATGATATATAATATGGGCAAATTATTTATTTTCATTGTTCCAAATTCTGTTTTTTTTTTCCACAGTTGACTCTGCTTCGACTGTTCCTGGTCTATTGTCCATATTTCATGAGCAGGAAATGACAGAGACTGTCCATGATACAAATGGTCATGGATACCTTGCTACTTTTGTAGGCAAGAATGGCCGGTAAGAACGACACTTTATGCTTCCTCCACTATTATTTTGACAATTTAAAAAAGTTTGGTTTTTTTGTTTGATTTTGTTTTTGACGTGTGTTACAGATGCAAGAATATCTATAAACATCTGTGTTTATAGTTTATTACGTAATATCAGCTTCATATCTTGCATAAACATGCACATTAGATTTTAATATTGTCACAGCTGCAGGTGTGTTTGAATCACAACATTTTAGGGTTGACACACAGGTGTGTAGTCGCTTTTGATGTAAGCTGTATTTAATAGTGATGTACTATATTTGTAGTTTTGTAGTATGATAGAAAATTTTCTTGATACTGTTGAGGGATTGTGCCATTATCTACTAGGATGTTACATATAATTGTAGTTATGTTGCTAGTATAACTGGGCCGTCTCTGGTAGGCTAGTGGTTAAGGCGCAGCGCTCTCGCCGCTGCGGCCCGGGTTCGAATCAGGGTTGCATCAGGAAGGGCATCCAGCGTAAAACACGTGCCAAATGTCAACATGCGAGTCATCATTGTGTCGATTCGTTGTGCCGACCCCTAAACGGGAAAAGCCGAAAGTTGACTTTCTTTCATTTTGCTAGTATAACTAGTTTGTTAAGTTTGCGGAATTTGAAACTGACATAACAGACATAACAGACAATGGAGCCATTGTCCTCTTTTATAGCTGTTGTGTGGCAGCATTTTAGTTTTCCTGTTTAAAGAAATGAAAGTGGTGGAAACTATGCTGGCAATACTAGCCCCATTTAGGACTGGCACACAACTGGGCATGACTGTGCTTTACACTTTAATGAGCAAACAAACTGGACTCACATATGCAAAACTAACCATTTAGTAACCATCCTTAAAGTATTTTCTCTCGTAAAAGTTGGCCTTGAAGTTTGAAAAACACCTCCAGAAAAGCAAAAATGTCACCATTATGTGGCTTGTCCTTCTGTAGTTTTGTGTTTTCTTCTCCATTGTGGTGTGCCAAACAGAAGTTTTTTTTTTACTGCTGCCCCAGTGGTTGGGGGGGAATACCGGTTAGCGTGGCCATCAGACAGAGAAAGTTAAACCTGGGTACTAAAGCACTGATGTTCCACTGCAAGTATGACTCATTTTGTTTACAAGATCCAGCTGTGGCAATAATATGTTGTTTTATTTCATTTCATTAAAAAATTCTATTATTTAGTAAGGGCCATTTTTTCTTCATTTTTTTTAATGTCATGATAATATCCTATCATGGACTTTTTATTGTGGCGGTATCATACCATTTCGGGGTGGTGTTGCATTTCTAGTATTTAACCATTATTTGGTTAAATGCTGGACATACTGAGCATACTGGTGGTCAGCAAAGAGGTGGATTATGCTGCAGCAATGGCATAGTGATGCTTTCCTTTGTAAAAATGTATTGCTGTTCAAAGTTCTTTGCAATGCGAGAACCAATAAACCTTTTACAAGTAACAAGAAGGCAGCAGAGCGTGAAATACCAATTTTCTGATCAGTTACTTCCTTTGTGTCTGTCTCTTTATCAATTAAATTCATAGGCTTGTTGTTCTGCGTGTGCACTCCCATGGTTTGGTCACTATTGATTTGCAGTGTTATGAAGAGGACAACATTGCAGAATTAGACAATGTAGGTGATGAACACACACACAATACTTTATTCATTACCTGCCAAAACACACAGGAAGTGCTACAGTGCAGCATATCATATGACATATTTTAAGCTTGTTTGGGATATAATAACTTCTTTTATCACTCATAAAATGTAGTTTTACAGCTTGATAGCTAAACACAATAGTCCATATACAGAGATTCCTTGAAGCATGAAAATGTGTGGGGCAAAATATGACAAGGACACAGGGTTAGTAAAAAGAGTATAGAACACTAGGATATGTGACAGACAATGATTTAAACCAACACTTAACTAAGACACACTGCATTATTCCTTGCACATGTTTACTTGCTGCCCAAACATGCACTTTCCCATAGACAGCATGTGTTTGGCAAAGTAGCACTCTAAAGTATCCCACTGGTTGATACACATTGTTGCAGACTCTGTTGTTTCTCCACAGCTTTTAAATGCACTGGAAAATAAGCTAAAGGTTATCTTAAATGGCAGTATTACAAGGATTAAAAGGTAAGAATTGGGGGTTTCATGGCTTTGCTCATGTTATAGAAAGGTGACCACCATACGGTATGTCTTGCATCTTGCAATAATATAGATTCATTGCCTTTATCATCACCCCCCAAGGCTCCCAGCCCTCGTAAGAGGAGCAAAGGTAGACCGATACTGGCCCACAGCTGACGGCAGACTGATTGAGTATGACATAGACCGGGTGGTGTACGAAGAAGAGTCTGCATACCAAAATATAAAAATATTGCACTCACAGCAGTTTGGAAACATCCTCGTACTCAATGGAGATATTAGTAAGTATATATACTCTAGAGTACATCCATCACTAGCCCCAGCTTGCGACTCTCGCGTACATACATTCGAGCCGCAAAGATAATCTGTCATGAATGTGCTAAATTGAAATTTGCTAAAACCATTTTAACCATTTAAATTTTCTGAAAAGCTAATTATTTCACCTGAAAAACTGACAAAATTTATATTTTTCCTGCACTGGACTGGATTATTTTTGGTTCCATATGGTTAGAAGAGTCTGAGGGTTCGAGAAATGCCTTCAGAATTTGGGTGAATGTTATGAAATGACAGTTTGGGCTTAAAACAGTCAGCAAGTTTCAAATTTGCACATTCAAGGAAGTTGATCTCTGTAACCTGAGTGCATGTAACACACGAGAGTTGCAAGCTGGGGCTAATCTATCACATGATGAAGCCATAAATGTTTTATATAAATGTATTTATCTGTCACAAGTCTCGTGTACAGTAATGTTTTAAACTTGCATCAATAAATTTGACTGTTGTGTTGGTTTAAATCATTTATAAGATTTAATAAGCTGTTTTAGTGTTTAAATGATCGATGTACTTTGCAGACCTGGCAGAGAGTGATCTGGCCTACACCCAAGCCATCATGGGTAGCGGAAAAGAGAATTATGCTGGAAAAGAGGTGCTGATATTAGGAGGAGGTGATGGAGGCATCCTTGCTGAGGTGGTCAAGCAAAAGCCAAAGATGATCACCATGGTGGAAATATCCTTTATGGGTTCTGAAACTTTTTTATTCCTGTATTGTATACTGTCTAGGGCAGTGTTGTTTTCTAATAAGAATAATTGTACACCTGCAACTGATTGATCATTCCATAACTAAGTTTGTACATAGACCAGAAGGTGATAGACGGGTGCAAAATGCACATGAGGAAAACTTGTGGCAATATTCTTGACAGCTTGACAGGAGACCATTACCAAGTGAGTACTGCATAAATATCCATATGTTACTGGACTAAAATCTTCTCAACTTTTTACTGAGACTAACATCAGTGATCCTAAATAATCATTACCACGAAACTGGTTATCAACTGACTCTGTTAACCCTGGGTTCTCCTATAATCACATATGTATAGTAGAAGAAGAAACATGAAAAGCACTAGGAATAATTTCCACATATTAAAAGTAAGTCTAGAAATAAGTGGAGATTTTTTTCTTTAGTCTTAGTGAATTGATTTTTCTCCACTGTGATGGAGCCCAGTTAAAAAGGAACCACTTTTCATGATCCATCCATCTTGCTTCTTGTTACAGGCCCAGCATGTTTACAGCTTCAGATTTGACATAATTTGACACAAAAGTTGAATGGGCTCCTTGTCTCATGTGTTTTTAGATACTGGTTGAGGACTGTGTCCCTGTGCTGAAGAAGTATGTCCAGGAAGGAAGGTTGTTTGATTACGTAATTAATGACCTCACTGCAGTTCCAATATCCACAGAGCCAGAAGAAGGTAATTTTACACATATACTGTATATCATGTATGTATGTATGTATGTGTGTGTGTGTGTGTGTCTATTTATGTGTGTGTGTGTGTTCCAAGTTGTCTTTGGCCCTCGGCTGACCCTGTCTGTTTTTTTGTAGACTCGACATGGGAGTTTCTAGGTCTCATCTTAGATCTGTCAATAAAGGTCCTGCATCCAAATGGGAAATATTTTACACAGGTAAGTCTCGTCCTTTTAGTAAGTACCAAGTATGTTAATATTGGCGTTGTTTATATCAGTTGTTAAAATCAATACACATTTGTTCAGTGGACTCCAGCTGACATGAATAATGGGTGTGATGATATATGGAGAAGCTTGGATGCTTCTATCTGTTCTAACTTGTTTTTACTGAAAACTTTTGCAACTGGAGTATCTGATTCCTTGACTTGATGTATTTTCTGTTAAAATGGGATACTGCAATATGACAGTTCCACCGGTTGGATATCATTCAGGAAGAGAATGGGAGGCTTGGCATTCTTCTGAGATCTAAGCTTTATGGTCAATATTTTAACACAACATTTAGTTTCAGATCATCAAAGAAAAATGTTTTATGGTGTGGCAAATCAACGATGGGAAGAGTCACTATTCATCTTATTTTGGCTAAGCATTAGATCACACCACTTCCACTTCTAGCCTCCAATTAAGGTGGAAAATATCACTAGCTACAGTCTGTGTGTCTTGTGACATGTTTTTTTCCTGATACTGGTGATCAGGGTAACAGCGTGAATCTGACAGAGGCTCTGAATCTGTATGAAGAACAGCTGGGAAAGCTGTCGTGTGCTGTGGACTTTTCCAAAGAGGTGGTGTGTGTGCCCTCCTACTCAGAGCTGTATCCTTTTCTCAGTTCTAAGGTTGTTGATACAATATGCTAATGTTGTAATGCAGGTCAAAACCCACACAACAGTGGTTACATTAATTTACAAAGATGCTTCGTATTCCTAGAGGATTCACCTCAGTGTGAAAAATGTGAATCCGCAGTAGCTAAATTACAAGAATATGGGACTGATACGTTCATATTGCTTTCAAAGATACTTGGGGTCCAGATTGAGCCAGAACCAGTTTTTAAAATAATTTTGGGAGTCTCAGGGAGATGAAAAGCTTAAGAAGGAACAGCAGAGCCTCCTGACTTGTGGTCCTATTGCTGCAAAAAACGTATCCTAACATTTTATAAAAGAGTGAGTGAGGTACCCTCACTAAAACTATGGTTGACAGAGATAACTGATACTTTTCACTTGGAGAGAATCAGAATCACCTTGAAGGACAGGCTTAGGAGTTTTGAGAAAATCTGTCAACCACTTGCCTCATGTCTTGACAGGGGGAAACAGGAAATAGGATATGCAATTGAGAAGGCACTTTGGGGGGGATGGGCACAAACGGGGGAAGGAGGTAAGGGAAATGACTGAGGGGAAGGGAAGGTGTAGGGATTGCGTGGGAAAGGGGGAGGTTAAGTTAAATGTGTTTTCTTTTAATGTGTTTTGAGTTGTTTGTTGGTTATATGTATTAGAACACTTAGATGAAACCTTCGAATAAGAAGCTTCACAATTAACATATTTGAAACTTGTCTGATCACCCAATCATCTTTCTTCCAGGTCAAGCTTTGTTGCAGCTATGCTCTCTTTATCTTGTTAAGCAGTTACTTCTGTGGTTACACAGTGTTACCATAAGCAGCAGAAATGATAAAACTACAAAAATAAGACCTAAATTGTGAGAAACTGGAATTATCCTTTCAGATTTTTTTATACACCCTAAATGGGGACAAAGCAATACTGTACATTGTTTTCATGCTGTCATATTTTGTTGTGTACAACCCTTAAATGTACTGTATCAGCTGGGTTTTCTACACCATATGGAAAAAGTAAAAACCTCCAGTTGCCTCTCCGTGAAGTCCCAGCAGCTGGAATGTGAACACTCCGCCCATTTTTGTTGTAGCCTTAAAGGTGTGTCAGACTGAACGTGACATGAAAATTAGAAGCAGCACGAAGTTCCTGTAATGTTCCTGCAGTGTCACATCAGTCTCATTTTAAACCTGTGTAGTTGATACTTAGACATACCACGCACACACAGCAGTCATTATTACTGATATACACAGTGACTGACTACAGCTAACATCTGTACTGAATCTGGCTGATCTTGGTTAGATGAAAATTCACTTTTCATTTAGTCTGTACACATCTTAAGGGGCACAATGAGAGTTTTATTATTCCCTATCATTTCCCCATTTTTCCCTAATTTCCCCTGTCTTTGTTCCTGTTGGGTTGGTTTTTTTACTGTAATTTGTTTGTGTTAGGTGAATATGAATGTCCATTTCTGTGCTCTGAAGAAACTTAAGATGCTGATACACTGATTCGATACACTGATGATGTTTAACTCTTCTTCCAACAAACGTGTTCTCGCCTTTTTTTCTGGGTTTTTTTTTTTGTTTGTTTGTTTTTTGTTTGTTTGTTTTTTTTCTCCAGTTAAGAGCTGAAGTTGTGCGGTAGGCCAAAGTGTAGGCTCAACTGGAGGTGCTTTTAAACTCGGTTTTTGTCACTGACACTGAAATGTGATTTGATTCTTTCAGGTTGTATAAGCAAATGTGAGCATGCCCAGTGAGACCCAAGCGTTGAAGTCCAAATGTGTTTTAAAAGGGAAACAGGTCCACAACTTTAATAGCACCTCTCTGTGCTTGTGCGTTTTTCTTATGTTACATTTTATTAGCGCCTTGGTTTCTCCTGATGATTAAAGTTTATTTTAAGATGGACTTGGGGCATGTAAAGGACAGTGAATGTAGCTTGCATATACAGTACACGGCACGTTAATGTCTGATCAACTGTGTGGGACTCGGTTACATTTATTTATTCAATATTATTTCATCAAATACTGTTCTGTTCCACCTGAGAAAATATTTGTGACCATCTACAATTAAAATATTTTTTGGGGAAAATGTCTATGTTTTGTCCAAAACAAATTAAATTGATTAATGCAGTGCCTGGCCACATTAATAGTCACACCTGTACAGTTGTATGTAGTTCATTTCAACACTCCCGCCTTAACATCTGTATTTATGAATCTCAGAATGTTTGGTTTTGGTATAATTGTCATAAATGTATAATTATGTTTATTAATGAGGTCATAGTTAAAGGTGGTGGTGTACTGGACTACAGTGGTGTGAAAAAGTGTTTGCCCCCTTACTGATTTCTTATCTTTTTGCATGTTTGTCACACTGTAATGTTTCAGATCGTCAAACAAATTTATATATTAGTCAAAGATAACACAAGTAAACACATCATGCAGTTTTTAAATGAAGGTTTTTATTATTAAGGGAAAACAAAATCCAAAACTACAAAGCCCTGTGTGAATAAGTGTTTGCCCCCTAAACCGAATAACTGGTTGGGCCACCCTTAGCAGCAACAACTGCAATCAAGCGTTTTCGATAACTTGCCATGAGTCTGCCACAGCGCTGTGGAGGAATTTTGGCCCACTCATCTTGGCAGAATTGTTGTAAGTCAGCCACATTGGAAGGTTTTCGGGCATGAACTGCCTTTTTAAGGTCATGCCACAGCATCTCAATTGGATTCAGGTCAGGACTTTGACTAGGCCACTCCAAAGTCTTCATTTTGTTTTTCTTCAGCCATTCAGAAGTGGACTTGCTGGTGTGCTTTGGATCATTGTCCTGCTGCAGAACCCAAGTTCGCTTCAGCTTGAGGTCACAAACGGATGGCCGGACATTCTCCTTCAGGATATTTTGGTACACAGCAGAATTCAGGGTTCCATTTATCACAGCAAGTCTTCCAGGCCCTGAAGCAGCAAAACAGCCCCAGACCATCACACTACCACCACCATATTTCACTGTTGGTATGATGTTCTTTTTCTGAAATGCGGTGTTACTTTTACGCCACACATAATGGGACACACACCTTCCAAAAAGTTCAACTTTTGTCTCGTCTGTCCACAGAGTATTATCCCAAAAGTCTTGGGGATCATCAAGATGTTTTCTGGCAAAACTGAGACGAGCCTTTATGTTCTTTTTGCTCAGCAGTGGTTTTCGTCTTGGAACTCTGCCATGCAAACCATTTTTGCCCAGTCTCTTTCTTATGGTGGAGTCATGAACACTCACCTTAACTGAGGCAAGTGAGGCCTGCAGTTCTTTGGATGTTGTTGTGGGGTCTTTTGTGACCTCTTGGATGAGTTGTCGCTGCGCTCTTGGGGTAATTTTGGTCGGCCGGCCACTCCTGGGAAGGTTCTCCACTGTTCCATGTTTTCGCCATTTGTGGATAATGGCTCTCACTGTGGTTCGCTGCAGTCCCAAAGCTTTAGAAATGGCTTTATAACCTTTTCCAAACTGATAGAGCTCAATTATTCTCTTTCTCATTTGGTTTTGAATTTCTTTGGATCTCGGCATGATGTCTAGCTTTTGAGGATCTTTTGGTCTACTTCACTTTGTCAGGCAGGTCCTATTTAAGTGATTTCTTGATTGCGAACAGGTGTGGCAGTAATCAGGCCTGGGTGTGGCTAGAGAAATTGAACTCAGGTGCGATAAACCAGTGTTTTGACAGGGGGGCAAACACTTGTTCACACAGGGCTATATAGTTTTGGATTTTGTTTTCCCTTAATAATAAAAACCTTCATTTAAAAACTGCATGATGTGTTTACTTGTGTTATCTTTGACTAATATATAAATTTGTTTGACGATCTGAAACATTACAGTGTGACAAACATGCAAAAAGATAAGAAATCAGTAAGGGGGCAAACACTTTTTCACACCACTGTACATTTTATTTAGAGGTGTTCCTAATATTCTGACCTCATGTGTGTAGCTGGGAGGACAAAAATATAGACACCTCTTACTATAATGTAGTCCAGTACAACAACACCTTTAACTATGACCTCATTAATAAACATATAATTGAATTTATACATTTGACAATTTCACCAAAAACTGAAACATTCTGAGATTCAAAAACACAGATGTCAAGACAAAAGCGCTGCATTGAATTGCATGCAATTGTTCAAGTGTGACTATTAATTTGTAAATGCATTTCACTATGAACAGTGAGCAGGAAAACAATGTAGGTTCATTACAGTGTGAGGAAATGGTGCCAACAAGTCACTGGTTCCACTTTATGAAAAGTGAAGGTTTCCAGCCTTAGTCTTATATGAGGAGTAAACAAAATATCTCTGGGTTCTGGAATGTGTTTCTTAGGAAAATGGTCTTTGATTATTTAACTCTGGACTGGGATCACAAATCAAAACATTTGAAAACAAATGGTTTAGTCTTAAAGTGTGATGAATTTTATAAGCTCATCATACTGTATGTTCTTTATCTAAACATTTAATCTGAAGATAGCTGTGAAAAAATGTAGTAAAGGACTTTCTGAGTGGGGTAGAAGTATAAAGCAGCAGAAAATGAAATACTCAAAGTACCAATATCTCAAAAGTACAGTACCTAGGCAAATAAATATACATACTTACACTACCACTGTTCACTAGTTATATTGATGCTACTGTGGCAATGGAAGGAAGGTGGTTCAGGTTTCTTGTGCAAAGTGTCAATATAAAAAACTGAAAATACCACATGTTAGCTTTCCAGTGATATAATTCATAAATAATTTTGTTTATTTGCATTATATACAAGTATTTCTGCCCTTATTGCATCAGGGTGTTTATTGGTCTCTGTGGTTGTTGAGCTCGTTGAGGATCACATCTATTTGGCCATCTTCATCAGCTGTGATTACTCTGTCTTCAAATGGGTTACCTGCAACGCAGCATTACTGTCAGCATTTCTAACAGATTTTACAAAAGAAATGGAACACTAATTTTGTGAATCAGAAATATCTTTTTAATCTATGTGTAGACCTAATGCACACTTCTGTGAGAGTGTAGATATAAGTTGATATACTCAGAGTTGCAGCAGTAGGGAAAACACAGTACAGTACATTACAGCTTCCCAATGGGAGAGTGTGTCCAAAATTTTGATGGGTAGTCAGGCAAGTTGAGTAAATCCTGCTACAAAACCTATATTAACTGCACAAATCAGGAGTCTAATTGTAACTAAACATCTCACAGTCACAACGGCAGATTGTCTTCACTTACCAGTGCCATTAGCTTGCTCCGGGGAATCAGTGACGAGGAAAGAAGTGGAGCCAGATGAGAAATTATGTGTTGGTGACCTTTTCATCGTTTTATTTGTGGTGCGACTCCACTCTGTGCAAAGATTCCACAATGTGAATGTGTAATAGGATGAGATGGAATCCAGAGTTGTTGTGTGAGTAATGCATCTAATGTACTCTGTGTGAACATTTCTAGTTTGACTGGTAGAGTGAGGTTTTAATCTCACCTGAATTCTCTGCTACCCTCAGTTTGCCACAGCACAGGTAGGTCCTCCACTGCCTCCGCACGGTTTCCTTCACCGCACAGTGGAACACAAATATAAAGAAACCTACAAAAGAGAAACTGATTGTTTTGTGATGCCACACCCAACCTTTTACAGTCAAATGTCATCAGTTCAGACATACCGGTACAGGACTATGAAGAAAAAAGAGACTAGTTATAATTGTTCCAAACACAGCTACAAAGTGGGTTATGTTAGTTTACCAGTCTGCTTCCTGTCAGGTCCCTGTGTAATGCAAAAACAGTTTGTCATATCAAATCAGTTTACAGTGGTTTGGACCTGCAGTTTTGGAACATGCACTTTTTAGGTACGAGTCTATTAGATGTCCACACTTTTACTTGAAATTTGTCAACATATTGAACGGAAGTCTTCTTTTGTTTGTTTTAAACACCATACAATATATGACGTAACCGGGAGTCCACTTGCATAAAATGTGAACATCACAAAACTGAAACCTGACAGAGACTACATCTTTTCATTTCTATCTGTAATATCATAGTCATCAAGGGAATCGTTGAGGTTCTGCTGACATCGATTAGAAAAAAAAAGAAGTGTGACTAATTAGAAGACAAAGGCAAATAGTACATTTTTTAGCCAGGCTTTCTGCTGTAAGCACTAATTACAGTCTACAGGCCAACTTCATCCTTCAACTTTGACCTACCATACCTGCCAAAGTTGTACACATGTTCTTATGCAGTGAGGTATTACTGACATTTTGGGTCCTCTTTCAGTCTCCACATGGACAAATTATGGAACAATGGACCCCTAGGCCCCAAGACCCCCAGACTGAAGAAAACAAAACTACAAATGATGTAGTTTAGAGTTTCTCCGTGGTTCCTCTGTGTCTTAATGTAGTAGTCTTGTCTCATTTGGTAGTGTTCATTTTGCATCTCTCTGAGTCTTTGTAGTCTCTGTCTGTAGTTACTTTGAGTCATTTTGGGCTTTGACCAGTACCCCTGACCCAATGGGTCCCTGTGTCTGTGCCCAGTAGGACCATTTAGTAATCCACCCATGCCTCCAAACAAAGTGGTCTAGATAACCTGGCTAAACGTGTCTGACACTTTCTCGCCCTTTCAGCCTTCAGTTCGGTTATTTGTCTTATTTCAGCAATGCAAACAATTTTCACCCAGTGATTTTAGCTTGTACCAGTTGCCATGGAGCCATCATTATTACAAAAATGACCTCCTTTGGGTTTTAATGGACCTGCCTCTGAGTCAACTCACCTTGCAAGGAGTTAAAAATGGCAAAGAGATACATAAAAGCCAGGTTGACGGGACCCCAGGCAAAGAAGGCAAAGCCCCAGGTGAGGCCCAGGAGGATGGTTATCCCCACCACGCTGCGCACATCCTGCGCTGTGGTGCGGTGCTGCACATTGTGAGGGTTCTGCTTCCTTATTCGACTCAGCTGGACCAACACCACAATGAACATGATGAAGTTGAAGAGAAAAATGACACAGAAATATGCCACCACTGCCACATAAAAGGCAATGTCATTTTTCAGCCAGCAGCTGTGGGAGAGAATGGGAGAAAATAAAGGGTTCATTATTTGTCTTGCTCTGTACTCTGCACATTTAACTACAGACAAAGTGTTTGACAATGCGACAAGACTCACAATCCATCATTAGTGCCATCAGTAAACTTTCCATAAGAGACAAGACCATAGTTTGTCTTGTTAATTGCAATGACAATAATGACCACAATCATTGGGATGCCCCAGCCAACCAGTGACAGCTTCAGCATGTATTGTGAAACGTAGCTGTTGAAGACTTTCACAAGGGCGAGGTACATGTGGACAGCCTCAAGTCCCATCCAGGTGAAGGAAACCAGCAGGAAGTAGTGAAGAAACCAGGCAGTGGAGATGCAGAGACCCACGGCGTCTGTGTATAACGCCAGCCATGCATCCACCAGGAAGACCAGGTTCAGGAGCAGCAGAGCCAAGCACAGCTGGATCAGAATTTTTGCAGGGATGTCCTTGCGCAGCTTCCTGCAGGATTCAGATGGTTTAGACATCAAGAAATATTTCAGTAGACTACTGTCAGTGAACAAGAGTGTTATGAAAATGGCTTCTAGCTTTTGTGAATTTTGCACTTTATTATATTGCACGAGATTTATTTGTGAACTCAGGAACAAAGTAATATTTTTTGATTTTATATACAGTATTTTGTAATTTGTTTGGTGTCCAAAATATTCTTTTAAAAAAATGTTAGGGCAATAATTACACGGGCAACACTGGTTTTTCGACAACAGCAGATAATCTACCTCAACATCAGAATTTAAAAAACTGAAAAATGTCTGGTAGAATATTAGCACTTTCTTAGTTATTAACAAAAGACTGACTATGAAGTATCTGATAACTAAAAGAGACAAAAAATCAAGGTTTTTTGAAACATAAATTATGTTTAAAAAGTTCTTTAACTTTATTATAACATAGCCAGAAGGCGCTTCAACTTTGGGGACAGCTAGTGGTAGAATCAACATGCAGATGCATACTAAGTAATTGGTAATTATTATATATTGGATGTGTGCAGTGTTCAGAATACTTACTCAAACAACAAGTAGGTGAGAAGGGTGACAGACAGGAAGATGGCAGAGATTCCACAGCCGATATATGTGATAAAGGTGAGGATGGTGGCCTGTTCACGACTGATTACAGGCTGCCTGTTGAGAGTCTGTAGGAAAAATAAGAAAAATAAATTTATAGCAGGGTGGAAGGGGTCTTTAGAATCAGGATTCAAATAGCAGAACTAGAAATGGGAAAACTGATCATTTCTCACCAGCAGGATAGCAAAACTGGTTAAATGGTTGCAGCTGCAAACTGTCTCATCGTCTGTGCTATTTTGGGGGAATTTTGAACAGCCATCTGGATTCCACCCACCTGATCCATCTGCCAGTAGAATACACACATGAGGTATATTGGCATTTTTGGTGGACTTAAATATAATAGACTTTGTTTAAAAAAAACTTACAATTTAATGTATAATCCCAGAAAACACACGTAGCCGTAAAGTTACCCTGTAAGCAAAAGAGCTTGTATCATTCAGCAACGTCCACGTAGACATTGTGCTATTTTTCTGTGTAGAAAATGACAGTTTTTGAAAACTGACTGGAATTGGCTCTGTGTTCCTCAGGTAAATTATAACATCGTCTTTCAGTCCTTTGACTGACAGGTTGGCCACACTCGCACTCAGGATCCCACTGATAAGTCTGCTTTGTCCCAAAGATCTGTCCTGCACGGCAATTTCGAGACAACACAAGAAACACAAGTTGTTAGAATGAATCAGTGTGTAATTTAAAATGTAACCCATCTGTTTGCTTTAAAACTCTAATCAGGGATATACAGTAAAATTAATAACACAGATGATCAGTGTAACACATTTCTGTATTTTAATCAAAATAGAAGAGTAAGTGTTTTTATCTCCTTAGCTACACTAATGATAATGCATATCCTGCTCTGAGTGGGATGTTACAGTAGTTCAGTGTGTAGACCTGGAACGCTGTGCTCTTCTGATAGAAATTGAACTGGACCCGAGTGGCCAGACGCTGTTCCGCTGAGGTTAGGGACTGCATGAGAGAGGAAGGCAGTCTGACTGAGCCCTGAGGAATGGAGGAATCCATGTTCACACTTCGTCTCTGCCTGGAGCCCCCACAGACCTGTAACACATGTGAGACATGGACAGAGAAACCTAGGCTCAACAACTACAGCACTGTACAGGTCATGGCATATACTAATTTCTAATAATTACTAGACAGTTTTGTATATAAAGCACATGTGAAAACACATGTGAAACAGATAATGACAAGGACTTTTCTACAGAAATGTCTCAGTAAACCATGGCAGCAAGACACCGCCATGATTTGACATGGCGGTGTTTCAGCTGTGAAAAACATTCATTTGCTGTGACAAAGCACCTTCAGTCCTGCAGACTAGTTCGTCCACTTATAAAAAATAATTAAATAAATATCAGTAAATTTGAAATTGTAGCAGTTTTAGACGAACTAATGTGTTTGAATGGCGGAGTAAATAGTACAATACTTCTGGAATGAGTAGTCATACAGTGCAGCAAATGGAAGTATTCAAGTACTTCAGAACTAGACAGCATCACAGATGATGTGATGTACGACCTAATAAAACTACAAGATTCGTATCATACCTGCACATGATAGGGGTCTGAAATGGAAAAAGATGTTTCCTGGAAGTTGTTGCCATCTACTGGTGTCACACACAGAGTCAGAGCTGAGGCCATGAGTGTCTCATTATGTCCTTCAAGGATCAGCTTCTGCCCCACAGTTTCGACAATTTTTGTAATACTGATGAAATAGAAATGAGTTAGTACGGCACAAAACAACAATAATTCTAATATTTTTGGTTTAGATTTTCAGTCATATGAGTCATATAATTCAGCATAATTAAACCAAAAGCGACTGGGCTTGATTGTAGACTCAATGATTTGTTGAAAAAAAAGCAGAATAATTCTACAGCTTTTTAGGCTCTTAGCCCTTTGCTGCATTTTCCATCATCACCCTGTTCACATCCCCAACATCAGTGTACTGACTTTGGATAAATAGGTTATTAGCTGTGTTGGGTGTAACTCATTACTTGGTGTTACATAACACATTATGTAATAATATGTTCTTAACACCCCACTTGTAAAAAAAAAAAAAATTACTAAAGGTGTAGTGCAGTCTGTAACAAAATTGTCAATATAAAAAAGGTTTGAGGTGCAACAGTGGTTGAGAATCCCTGAGTTATACCACCTAATGTCTTTAACTGGAAACAATATGTTAGAGAATATCACAAATTCATTTGTAACTTGTTGTAGGAGTTGGCCAGCTTCTGTGGAGAAGCTCCTAGCAGATTGCTGACGATGTGAACAGAGGTATTTCCCAGCGTCGTGCTGACAGTTTGGCCACTCAAAATGCGACTCAGATTAGACACTATCTGATCCACGGTGCTGGAGGTGATTTGGGACACATCTCTGGTCTGGTCCAACAACTCATCAGCTTCGCTTTCAGCTGCTGTGAACAGAATTTAAAAGGAGATACTACAACAATACTATAATTATGTAAATGCTGCACACAAAAGTGAGGTGATTACAAACCTGATTTGGTTATAGAAACTGTTCCAGTTGTATAGATCTGAGCTGTTGTACTACGTGTGGTGGACAAAGAGGTGGAGTTGCTAGGTGGTATGGTTGTCTGATATGAAGTTACAGGCAAGGTGGTGGTGCTCGGTGCTGAAAAAGGGTGAATATTTATTGACTTGAAACCTCATTTTATCTTTAAGAATGTCTAAAACGTGTAAAGCCTTCCTTCATAATGTGTTGTATTGACAAAAGTCCAACTTTGGTCCATTTTAAAAAAAACTTAAAGGGTTTGAATACTTCCTTTACTTTTTGTGGTTTGAAGATGTGACAGGAATGCTCAGAGCTCACCTGGACCACAGTCAGTCAAGTTGCTCGGACCTCCCACATATGTAGCTCCAGACTCGTAACTGTTGAAACATAATGATATAAATTCTGTAAGCTTGTAAAATGACACAGAAAGGCAAAGGCAATATTTCCCTGAAGATCAATTAATACATTCTGCTTTAAACCAAAAAAAGCACGATTTCAAAATATATAAAAATGACATGTTTTTTTCTTGTTGGTAATTAATGAAGGTAAAATAAGGGTTAGGCATCTTACCATGATTTATTGGCTGAACCCGTGTAAGTGCAACTGTCTTGTCGACTGGCATTGCACTTATTATGTGACTCACCTGTTCAGTAACACAGAGGATTTATTGCATTGTGGGAACTTCTCATGTAGGTAAATATGTATTTCATAGTATTCAGCACTGACCTAGCGTAGCTTGTGCTCCCACCACATGGAAGCCAGAGGAATTCTTACTGGCTGCACAGATAGTACGAAGGATACAACATGTAGATACCGTCTGAGTCAGCTCCAGCACCACAGAACACACTGTTTTACTGAAGTATAAGGTCAGTGTTAGAAAATAGATCATTTACAGTTGGTTTCAGTCATTTTAAATTACTTTGCTTCTTCACTTACTTTACTGAAGTGTTTGTGGTGCATGAAATAGAAAGGTTCTGTAAAAATATAAATCAGTCTTGGTTCACATGATCCTGCTGTTCACACACTTTAACCTACAGATACGTTTAAATGTTAACTTACTTGAACCAGGCCTGCGTCATTACTGCTCCTACTGAAAAATAAATTGAGACAACATTAATATGTAGATAACAAGATGGATTTTATTGCAACTTTACTTTTACAAATACAAAGCTGAATTCAAAAGCAGTAGCACTGACCTTTTTATAATTTAATGAACCCAGACATTTGGCTGCTATAACCTTACTTGATCTGGTTTGACCAGGAGCTTACGGTGCAACTTTAAGTCAGATACATTATAGCTGTAAAACTGCCAGTTCATTATCTTGTATGCTACCTTAAGTCACAGACACACATTTTAATGGTTCTATGACTCAAGTAAATCTCAAGTTAATGTCTCTCAAGAGGATCTTGGGAAATAAAAGAAAATTGTTTATGCTCTAACTCCTCTAACTACCACTAGTGGCCACAGTGGCAGCTGTTAAAAATATATAGTTTCATCTTTGATAAATATAATAAATCACAATAATGTTACTTGCTCCTGTAGTATGGACTTACAGGTTTACTTTCATTAGTTCACTTTTACACAGCACCGTTACAACAGTAAACAGCAGAAGATGCACAGACACTTTTGTTCATTACTTCCTCCTTTTGTCCACAGTAGAAAAGGAGTTTTATGCTAAATCATGCGTATCATTGATTTTTTTTTAAAAGCTGGTCTGGTGAAATGCCCGTTTGTAGACTACACTGTGATAATGTTTGGACCTTCAATCTTTTAATTTATTTAGTTTTATAAGACATTGTTGCAGTGATACCTGGTTGGTGACACTGCATCTCCAACATCGCGAACACTGCGCTTTTTGCTGTTTCCGTTTCCTTGTCCTTGATTTCCTTGTCCTTGATTTCCTCCACCATTAGGTGGCTGAGACCTTGTGGTCCCGGGTACAGAGGTTGTTGAGCGATTGTTCTGTGTTGGAGTTACTGTGGTAAACTGAGCTGTTGTAGCTGTAGTTGTACTGTCAGTTTTTAGTGTTTGTTTCTGTTTCCTTGTCCCTGATTTCCTTGTCCCTGATTTCCTTGTCCTTGATTTCCTCCACCATTAGGTGGCTGAGACCTTGTGGTCCCGGGTACAGAGGTTGTTGAGCGATTGTTCTGTGTTGGAGTTACTGTGGTAAACTGAGCTGTTGTAGCTGTAGTTGTACTGTCAGTTTTTAGTGTTGTAGCTGTAGTTGCTTTGTTGCTTGTTATCGTGGTTGGCACTGTAGTTGCTTTGTTGCTTGTTACCGTGGTTGGCACTGTAGTTGCGTTGCTTGTTAATGTGGTTAGTGCTGTAGCTGTAGTTGCGTTGGTGCTTGTTACCATGGTTGGCACTGTAGTTGCTTTGTTGCTTGTTATCGTGGTTGGCACTGTAGTTGCTTTGTTGCTTGTTACCGTGGTTGGCACTGTAGTTGCGTTGCTTGTTAATGTGGTTAGTGCTGTAGCTGTAGTTGCTTTGTTGCTTGTTACCGTGGTTGGCACTGTAGTTGCGTTGCTTGTTAATGTGGTTAGTGCTGTAGCTGTAGTTGCGTTGGTGCTTGTTACCATGGTTGGCACTGTAGTTGCGTTGGTGCTTGTTATCGTGGTTGGCACTGTAGTTGCGTTGGTGCTTGTTATCGTGGTTGGCACTGTAGTTGCGTTGCTTGTTAATGTGGTTAGTGCTGTAGCTGTAGTTGTGTTGGCTCCTGTTAACACTGTCGACATGTTGTTTTGTAATGTTGTGGTTGGAGTTTGTGAAGAAGTCAGTGTTGTAGTTGTTACTTCTAGAGACACGCAGCT
The DNA here is from genome assembly GCF_001952655.1 of Monopterus albus. Lineage (NCBI taxonomy): Eukaryota > Metazoa > Chordata > Actinopteri > Synbranchiformes > Synbranchidae > Monopterus > Monopterus albus. Next base: position 324,161 of record NW_018127919.1, read on the forward strand.
CAGGTTGTTTTGGAACACATTGTCAAGCTGAGGAAAACAACATGATACTCGTTACATTTGAACAGGGTATATACGTACATCATACATGAGGTATTTTAAAAGGCAACTTGTCTATAACCAGTTTCCCTACGTACCCAGGTCTTAATGACAGATTCATTCTTTTCCTGTCCAGTGACATCCAGAGTGACATTAAGAAAGTATTTTATTGCTGTAAGAAGAAACAAACAAACATAGCTGAGGTCAAAGCCATGCAGCAGACAGGGAGATATTCTGACAGTAGGGTCCTGTATTATCCATGATGCAACCAGTAGGAACTTTTTTTAAACCCTCTGTGTCTGGTACACACCATGGCACACTTTATAAATCTCTAGTTTCTAAGGCCAAGACAACATTAATCACATCCTCATGTACTCAGGTCAAATTTTCAATGCAGGCCTTTGTAGTGACGTTGGCAACTATACTTTTTAATCTAAAGAAATTGTTAAACATTTTGGAGAATTTGTTTATTTTCTTGCTGGGAAGTGGATAAAACTGACGTGACTAACATTTCTGTATGACAAATATGAAAAGGCACTGAGAAATAGCACAGCTAGTTTTTGTATGAATTAAACAAGATATGGAACCTGTTGATGAATTTGATTTGATTATGATCGGTGCTTATAATCAGTTTGCCGAATCAGTGCTTGTGATGTTTGTGTTCATGCATTTGTCTCTTGTGGTACCTAGAGATAAAGTTCAGGTCAGACTGGTTGTGTTACAGACAAACAGCTATCAGACACTGAGGGACATAACACATATCTGGTTTTACATCCTGGCTTGAAAATGTTTACAGTTTGAAAATACCAAGAGTTCGGTTTACCATTTAGTTCCAGGAAGCAGAACTGAGCCTTACATGTTTAACATTAGTAACAAACTTCCTTTATGCAGTAGAATGTCACAGATAACCCCGTTGTGTGTCTCTGGGCACATAAAAATAAATGCTTATGCTGTCATTTTCCCTTTGGGTACACCAGCTTCCTCAATCCAAAGACATGTACGTAGTTTAGATTAACTAGTGATAAAATTGCCTGTAGCTGTGGATGTGAATGACTCAATACGAGTGAATAGTTGTTTGTCTGGGTCACAGGATGTACCCAGCCTATTGTCCAGCGTCAGGGTTTGCAGTAGTAGCAGTGTGGAGATTAGAAGAAAGTTTGTGAAGGAGAACAGTAAGTGAGAATCTTTTCTTTACCTGAAGCCTGTGCAATTGTTGTAGGAAGGGAAGTGACAGCAGTAGAGGCCTGAATACTGGAAGCTTGACGGAGGAAACAAATACCAGAACAAATGAGATGGCATTCAAACTTCAACTTCTTCACTTCACTTTCATGGTGATTATTGTGACCCACAGCTGTATGGCAGACACTGGACATCAAGACCATGTTTTTGCACACAATCATACTTTGGGTCCCTAAAATGTTTGAGAAACTCAGGTATATATGGTAGTTTCATAAAGTTGTTGAATGCACTCAGTTTCTTAAATTGTTCCTGTTTATCATGTTTTCTCATCTTCTTTGAGAAAGAAGCTCAAGTACTGTAGAATGTTGTGTGATTACTGATTCAAGTCCCTGACAAGGAAACAGACAAACTAAAACAGGTTACAGCACAGACAAGAAAGAATTATGACACTTGACAGAGTTTCGAGTGTGCATGTGTGCTTGGTATTACTCACACTGATGGGACCAAAACCTATTTACATACTCACATGGTGGGGACAAGATTCTGGTCCCCACTGTGCACATCATAAAATTTTTGGGTGAGAGCTTGTGAGTTAGAGTTAGGGTTGGGCAAGTAGTGGTTAGGGTTAAACTTTGGGAAACTCTCTGAATGAATGAAGTCATTGTAAAGTCCTTCACACGGAATGAAAACAAACGTGTATGAGTGAATGTCAGGAACTGCAATTTATTTTTAGGAGTGTCGAGTTGCCAGGTTAGGAGCTTACAGATGCCTCTGCTCCACTGCACACAGCTTCACAGTAACTTTAATGGCCCATACCAGACCTTACCTGCCACTAGGACAACCAGCAGTATCTGCAACCAGTGTTCATGTCTGACATGTAAGCTTGAATTCTTCACTCTGTAAAACAAATAGAATCATTTAAACCATCTGTGGTTATATTTAACTGGTTTTAACTTTCTTTCTAGTGACACTGCCCTATTTGGCTCATTGTTGTTGAGCAATAAACACAAAGAGCCAGAATGAGTCATACAAAGCTCCTCGGGTTAAATATGAATGGTCTTTCCTGTATGTGTTTTTCTTTGGTTCTGACCTCACTGTCAATTAACCATATCTTGTGATGTCCAAAAGAAACAAATAATGCCAGTTCACTCAAATGCATTCCTGTTCGGACACACCTCTGAGTCAAATCAGGAGGATAAAGTAACACAGAACAAACGCATTATCTTTACGCCTACACAAAGTATTGTGCATATATGAACAGACACATGGGTTTCCGTGAACATGTTTTGAATATTTGCTTGGGCCAGAGCCTTTCAGAGGTGTTTACATCTGTTTAAAAATCTGTGTTGCTAGTGTAACTACTGTCATCATAGAAGATTTGTGTTTAAAACTTTAAACAATAATACTTTTTATTTTAGATATGTTTAAAATATTAAAGAAGACCAGCAGCAGAGTCAGAAGCATATAATGTAGTAAGGTACAGCTTATGTTGAACTATGAGTGACTGAACATACTGTCATAATGACTGTTGACTGCTGCACATGCTGCTCCCATGCAGCATACATTTTCTTTTATTATATTCTTATATATTTTTATTATATCTGTGCATTTGCTGCTTAAAGTGCCTTAGATTTTGTGTTACGTATTTATCTGCTTTATATTTCACTTGTATTTTTGTGGCATTCATGTGGACGGCAAAGTAAGAATTTCAACACACTGCTGTCAGTGCATCATCTCTTATAGTTGTACAAATATTATCAGTAACCCTACATTTATGAAACTTACAGTAACACTCGACAATTTATATATTCACAAACACAGCCAAATAGTCACAGAAAGAAAACTAACATGACAAAAAGGACAATATACAGGTCAAAAAAGATCTTTTAAAAGGGGATCTGAAAGTGGGTTAGAGTTTTAGAATTAAAATAGGACTGGAGTTAAATATATATCTAAACAAACATGATGAATAACCAAATCAAATCCCTGAGATGAACGGTGTTGCATGTCCATGAACAAAATCACAACTTTACCTGATAGAGGAGAAAAATGTGTGCCAGCATGAAGACCCACCAAAAAGACGGCTGGTAGCTTTCATGACTTTGTTTTCATTTTCATTGAACATAACGTCCCTTAGACAAAATCCAAGTTTAACAAGCCCAAACCACAGATTCTAGAGGTACATTTCCTTCTCTTAGTAAACAGACGTGACTCATGTTGCTGGTAGGCTGCTGGGAAAGTTCACTGAGACTTTCTGATAGCTGGGACATATGGCCCGCCCCTGAAACCACAACCTGAACAGGTGGATATCACCTACATCCACTTTACCCCGAGCATGACTATGCTCCTCCTGAATGGAAAGTTATTTGATTTGACACCAGATGAGATAAGGCCCACTGTCATCGTAAAAAATGTATGAAGTCACATATCAGTTTTTAGATGGACTTAAACTATGTTTTTCTATTGTTGTTTGGCATTTAAGGTGTGCCTCAAGGTGTGTTCCAAACCGTGTGTGTTCTTAATAAAAGACAAGTGTAAACAAGAATTCCTAGGGTAACACTACACAGTTAAGAGTTTTGGCACTGAGACAGGTTATGTCAGAAGACATCATGCACCAGTTGCATATTTGTCATGTTAAAAACTTGTGCCAGAGGCGGTTGAATGTTGTAGCTGGTCTAGATGGAACTAATTTAACCCTGATGTTTGACCGTTTTAAAAATTTTATCTCTGAAAAATGTAGTTAATTTGATCAAACTGACCTAATATGCCATGACTTTGTCCACAAAAAGGATTTCAACACAAAAAATATCAAGTATCAATCGGCATACAATTTTGTTTGCTTTATTGAACTTTTGTACACTCTTGGTGTTCCTGGTCAAAAATGACCGGTCATTAGAAATGAATGGGGGAGACAACAATTAGTGTAAAAAACTGAACTCAGGTACATCCTCATTCGTCAGATGGACTCACACGCACACACCTTGGGTTCCCTGGCAACCACTATGGGAACCTTTGCCCAGTAGAGTCTCTCTCCCATGTGAACAACACCTATGTTGGCAGGTCTCACAGACAGTTGCAACATTGTTTCCCTAACACTGAACGTTTCTCATAGCTTTGGTATATGAGGCTTTTTTGAGGCCTTGCTCACAATTCATTATGTGGCAGCACCATGGCAGGTCGATATACTGTAGGCCTTCAGTATCTCTGTGCTGATTGCACAGAGATAATTGAAATAAATGTTCTCCTGTGACTGTAGGTTTGAAGAAAAGTATTTTGCCTCAAATTGGTCCTATTTCTTTATATCTTACTTATTTTGTAGGGACCTACATGTGGTGCCTATGATTTTTCTTGGCTTAAGATCTGGTACCACTGTGTTTTCCCAGCTGGTGAGCACATTTGCACCAGAAACTTTCCTGTACACTCCCAGTATGAAGGGGAAAAGAGTCTTCCCTGCCAGTGGGTTTTGTTGTCCCTCTCCTTTCCACTTTTCCTGCACATTTGGGAATATCACTTTCCGCTCTCAGAGGAAGTCACTTTATGCAGAAACTTCAGAGATCATCTCTGACAGTGAAGCTTTATTTTATTGTACCTGTACTCAGTGTTATAATCGCACTTATATTATGTCCTGATCTTTATCGACCATCAAATATTGCTATGATAAAAATGCCCTGTCCCGGAAATAATGCGAAAACTGAGCAGCTCCCAGTGAAGAATCATGGCACTTTTGTCCCAGTTTTATCATGTCTGTGCAGATATTTGTTACATTATATTCACACTAATAAACTGGTATCTATGGTTTAGAGCTTTAATCTGTGGCTCACATATTAAAATAGAATGTGCATTTTCTGAAGAAAATGCATTGTGATTTTGAAATTTGAATGAGTTAGAGCTGTGTAACTGGCCACATGGTGGTGCCACTGATAACATGTGACAATATGTTGAGAACTTCCCCATAGGACATGCTGTCCCACTGTCACTGGGCTTATCAGACACTGTGTAAAATCTTTGCTATTGCACATTTAAAGAAGCAATAGGCTGTAATGTCACTGGACTCAGGAGTTGCACCACATTAGACAGACTGTTTCTTCATGCTTTGGTGGTTTCCAGTGGATTGAGCTTCTGTAGATCCCCAGTTTGTAGTTTAAACACAGAGTTCACCCCAGAATGCCTGGTACCTTTTCATCGTTGCCTCATCATGCTGCAGCTCTTCAGCCTCTGGGGAGCTTTTTAAACCTTCTTGATTTCTTGTTTTCTTGATTTATTCTTTCAAACATGTAACGACAGTCAATATATCAACACACATAATTTCACACAAATCCACAAATGCATTATCAATTTGCTTATACCTAGTACATGCTTGAACGGAGTAGGAAGAAGTTAGACTTATCCAGTCCTACCCCATGACATCATCTTAC
>NW_018127919.1:331018-334738 GCF_001952655.1 Monopterus albus
TAATGTCCTCCATCAGGTCGGTAATGGCCAAAGATGTCGACCGGTTCGACCTAAAACCATATTGGCAATCAGAGAGGATTTTATGTTTGTCAATAAATGTGTCTAATCTGTTATTAAAGAATTTTTCCAGAATTTTTGAAAATTGTGACAACAGAGAAACTGGTCTATAATTTGTGAAGTTGTGCTTATCACCAGATTTATACAGAGGAATAACCTTTGCTATTTTCATATTGTATATTGTATACTGTTATCCTTCCATGCAGGAGTGCGGTGATCTTTTCATAAATAGGCTCAAGATAAATGCAGGAAGCTGCAGCAGAGTATGGAGTGGCAAAGATAGGAGCATTAAATAGATTGAAATTGGAGAGCACTCTCATTATGAGGCAGCACAGAGAATTGCAGCTCTGTTATCACCCAGCGAGAGATATTCTTTGGCACCTTTCATTCACACCTGCTGAAAAGGGACTTGAATTCAACTGGTTTTATTCAGGGGAATAAACTCAGGTGACTCCGAGAATTTACACCTACACACTAAGCACATTAATTAATTAATTGTGATACATTGTTAAAAGTCATGTACAGTTAGTGTTTAGGTTGGGGTTACAAGCCTTGCACTTGTCATATCTGTCCCAGTCCCAGTCCTGTTACATGTTTTTCTGAGCTTCTTCTTCTGTTAGAGACTTTAATATTTAACCTATCAGTGTTATGTCAGAGGTGTGCATGGACTTGGAATGTTATAGGTAAGGTAAGGCAGAACTTTATTGATCCCACAGTGAGGAAAATTCCAGTGTTCCAGCAGCAGTAAGGGACAAAACAACATGACACCATAGAATAAACACCATGCACATATCTTGAGAAAACAAGATCCAGGTACCTAAAAACCAGATAAAAAAATAGTATGTAAGAGATAATCAAAAACAAGAACAGACCTTCCACAGTTTGTCCCTGAGATACAAGTTAAAAAAGATACCTAGGAACAAGACAAAAAAGAACAGTATTGAGAGGAATCAAGAAAACCAGGCAGGAACTCAAGAACAAGCGAATATTACTTTCACAATTGATCCCACAATGAGGGAAAGAAACCTATATTTCAGCCATCAGGATCTCTGAGGAACTACTCAAAAATACCTAAAGCAGGGCGATGTACAGTATTGAGAGAGATCAGGAACAAGATATTACACATGAGCCTATTTACAACACATTTCACCCTAGGAACTGAATATTGTCGACTATTGCATAGTCCCTCATAATTTCACCTAGCTTATCATTGCAGTAATGTGTTGTACAGTCTTATTGCTGTGGGGAGGAATGACCTGCGGTAATGCTTCTTCTTACGCTGGGGATGTAACAGTCTCGTGCTACAAGAACTGTTCAGAGTCTCCACTGTGTGGTGCAAAACAGGCGTGCATATCTCTGAGTCTGCATACAAATAAGTGCAATGTAAATAGAGTGTAGTAGATAAAAGCAAAGAAAAGTGTACAGAACTGTGCTATCTACAGCTTTTACTCATATATTTAAAAACCCGATTTTTGTCACTAATATACAAACAAAACATTATTTTTAATATTTTACTATTATGGGAGTAAACAGACCAACAAACCACACACCTGCATCAATCTCATCCACTACTGTCTACATTCTCATTGCGATTTTGCATTTATTATTTTTCCTGCTCCACCACAGGTTGATTCTCCAACTAATGATGAACACAGCACAAGACTGAATTGCAGAAAAATGGGCAGTAATTCAAGAAGTGTGGAAAACTTCAACTTCTACACAGTGACTTTAAGCTTCTGTCTTCCTGCTCAAAACCTTCTGAAAGATGGGATCAGATGCTCACTGTAGCACATCATCATGTGTGTCACCTCCTTCCCAATGCTCTTGCCTCTGTAACTAGGTTCTGTAGAAAACAAGGGGAATATAGTGTCCAGATATAAAGAGATATACACAGGAAATGAGTGAGATGTACAAACCACAGCACAGGCTGACTGTAGATTTTTGCTCAGTCTTAGATTCTGAATCACTTTTAAGATAAGCACACTGGGCATCACCTGCACTTTTACGCCACACATAATGGGACACACACCTTCCAAAAAGTTCAACTTTTGTCTCGTCTGTCCACAGAGTATTATTCCAAAAGTCTTGGGGATCATCAAGATGTTTTCTGGCAAAACTGAGACGGCCCTTTATGTTCTTTTGGCTCAGCAGTGGTTTTCGTCTTGGAACTCTGCCATGCAAACCATTTTTGCCCAGTCTCTTTCTTATGGTGGAGTCATGAATACTCACCTTAACTGAGGCAAGTGAGGCCTGCAGTTCTTTGGATGTTGTTGTGGGGTCTTTTGTGACCTCTTGGATGAGTTGTCGCTGCGCTCTTGGGGTAATTTTGGTCGGCTGGCCACTCCTGGGAAGGTTCTCCACTGTTCCATGTTTTCGCCATTTGTGGATAATGGCTCTCACTGTGGTTCGCTGCAGTCCCAAAGCTTTAGAAATGGCTTTATAACCTTTTCCCAACTGATAGAGCTCAATTATTCTCTTTCTCATTTGTTTTTGAATTTCTTTGGATCTCGGCATGATGTCTAGCTTTTGAGGATCTTTTGGTCTACTTCACTTTGTCAGGCAGGTCCTATTTAAGTGATTTCTTGATTGCGAACAGGTGTGGCAGTAATCAGGCCTGGGTGTGGCTAGAGAAATTGAACTCAGGTGCAATAAACCAGAGTTAAGTTATGTTTTGACAGGGGGGCGAACATTTCTTCACACAGGGCTTTGTAGTTTTGGATTTTGTTTTCCCTTAATAATAAAAACCTTCATTTAAAAACTGCATGATGTGTTTACTTGTGTTATCGTTGACTAATATTTAAATTTGTTTGATGATCTGAAACATTACAGTGTGACAAACATGCAAAAAGATAAGAAATCAGTAAGGGGGCAAATACTTTTTCACACCACTGTATTTACAAGTCAACATAAAACCCGTCGGCCATGTTTAAACATTGATAGTAAAGAAATGACATTCAAACACTCATCACTAAAGATATCAGCAGAGGAAAATAAAAGAACAAAGTAACAGGCTTCTCGTGTGTAACAAGCCTGATCAGGTGTTAATGTTAACGTTACCTGGACACGTGGTTTGCATTGTAAGGAACCAACACAACTTTGTGTCCCTCCAGTAGAGTGTTCTCATTTATCGTCATGGTACCAAACCAGACACAAACACCAATAGGACTGATTATAACAATAAACTAAATTCAACCCTTGTATGTCCCATTAATATATTATAACAGCTGGATACCAAATCAGAAGATGAAGATCATTCTTCCCATAGATGTATTAACGGGAAAAGGTAGGAGATGTTTCAGTGTTTGTATTGTGAGAACGTCTTTTCATAACGTTAATAAATTCATTTATCCATTTATTTTCCCCACTGAATGTTGCTTGCATGGCGCACAGGGCAAATTTGTTGTTCTTCAGGGCACATGTCCAAGATTTGAAATTAAACAAGACATTAGACAAGGATGCAGCTGTTCTACATTGTTATTTCTCCTAGCATCAGAACTCTTAGCAATTTTGATCAAAAATGAAAATTTATAGGGCATCAAATTTTTTGTCACAGAATTTCAGATTAGCCAACTGGCAGATGACACCACCTTGTTTTTTAAAAATAAATCACAAATTCCTGTGGCTCTTAACTTGATTGCTATGTTCTCCAAAGCTCCGGGGTTA
>NW_018127919.1:334919-336068 GCF_001952655.1 Monopterus albus
ACTTGATTGCTTTGTTCTCCAAAGCTTCAGGGTTAACTTTAAATGTTAACGAAAGTGAATTAGTGGCGATACATGGTCATCCCTCAGCGTCATTATATGGTATCCCAGTTACAAAAGAAATTAAATATCTAGGACTCAATATTGGTAAAAGCGAGGAATTTAGGGAAAGGTGCAACTTTGGAAAAAGTATTGACAAAGGTCAATCACTACTGAGCAGCTGGCTGCAGAGGGACCAATCGTTGTACGTACAAAGACAAAGTTTATCCAGGCTTGCTTATCCAGCATACTCATTAGCTATTTCATCTAGAATGAAAAAAAATGATAGACCAAGTTAACCTAAGCTTTATTAGAAGAAATAAATGCCATTATATTAGGAAAAATGACATGCTGAAAAGCTATGAAGATGGGGGATTGAAAGTTGTTGACTTTGATATCATGAATGGGATGATTAAAATAAAATGGCTGCAAGGCTTTATGAAGCACAGAGATTCGATCTGGTATGCAATTCCAAATGCGATTTTCAAAAAAGTTGGGAGAATTAAATTTCTTTTAAGTTGTGATTTTGAACTCAGTAAGTTGCCCTTGAGTCTATCTGCCTTCCATCAACAAGTTCTTCAATACTGGAAACTGGTGTTCAAGCATAACTTTTCTCCACACAATATGCCTATCTGGAACAATCGCTGTATTTTATTTAAGAAAAAAAAAAAGATCACTATTTATGTAAGAGTGGCTGAAGAAGGGGATTTGGTCTATTGTTCATCTAATGGATGTTAGAGGCAATTTAATGACCTACTCTGAAGTATCTATGAAATTTATCTTGTCTTCACCAAGAAATACATACGAGAGGATTATTCACGCTGTTCCCTTCCAGCTTAAACAGATGGTGTCACAGGATATTCTGTATTCTTCTGTCAATCCGGTACTATGTCCTTTAAAGATCAGCAACATAAATGTGGTTGATGAGCAATGTTCTAACTCCTTTATCAGAGCTCAGCTTCTTAATACATGTTATCCTTCACCTGCAAGAAGAAACTATGTATTTGATGGTCTTTCAGGCCATATGGCTTGTGAAATAAGAGATACATCTCATTCCCCATAATTCCTAAAGCCAAAGAGGTGCATTTCAAGATGCTGAATGAATTCTACCCC
>NW_018127919.1:336648-362030 GCF_001952655.1 Monopterus albus
ATAAATAAAAAGCAAAGTAAAGCTTTGTTGGTAAATATGTTCAGCTTGATGCATCTTTAAGAGCGTACATTTATTTTGCCAGATGTTTTACAGTAATTTTAGAGTCTGATCATTTGTGTCTAGCCCAACAATAAAACACTGTAAAATCCTAAAATGTAAATAGTACAACTGCATACTTCAAAAGAGATCACTGCCGCAAAGATAAGGTGCTATGCATACAAACTCCAGTAAATGATGTTGAAAAGCAGATAAGCCAGAGGAAACATGGCTCTGGAGTAGGAGTCGATCATGTAGCTGTTGCTCATTATGAAGCTGAGGTTTTGTTTTACAGAGTGCTTGCGTCGCAGCCTGGTACCTTCCAAGGGTGCAGAGACAGTAGAGTTTCGTGACTGGGTGTTCCTCTCTGTATTTGGGGTGCTGGCGACTTCTGTGAAAGAAGTCAGGTCAATGTCAGTGTTGTGGTAACAGCCATCAAAAACCATAGACTCAGTGGCGTTGAAGGACGCAGGGATCTGCAGCAACAGAGAGGAGAGTTATCATACATTAGGCTTTGAGGTCAGTGAACTCCAGATGGTAGGAAATGATTTTCTGTGAGTCAAACCAGTCACATGAGATTTGGGGAGTCATTAGAGGCCAGAAGAAAAAAAATCTCAACATGAATGACCTTTGTCCTCTTGAGCTTCTTCATCTCCTCCACTGTGGTGAAATAGTTGACAGCAGCGTACTCGATTACAGACAGAAAGACAAACAGGAAACTCGCCCACAGGTAGATGTCTACAGCTTTGACATAAGACACCTGTGGCATTGAGGCTGAGACACCGGTGATGATGGTGGACATTGTCAGAACCGTGGTGATGCCTGAAAGCACCAGTACAACACATCAGGAGTATTAAACATGTCACTTCATAAATAACATTGGTTGTTTGGTTGGATGAAAGTCAGCAAATCTAAAACAGCAACACACTATAATGTACTGCTAAACAATAGGTCCCATTAGTCCAATCATCAGCATACCCAAGTTGCATGGTAAATATTCTAAAAATAAATATTAGAACAAGTGCAACTGCAGCTGTTCAATATTTTTGCATAATTCTGTATCTTATTTCATGTAACAATTTCACCTAATTTTAGCCATCAAACAGAGTTAGATGAAAAGATTGATATCACTCTCTTATCTCTTCACTTAAACTGGGAAGGTAAGGGAGGAGTCGTCCCTGCTGGTTTCATGGTAACCTCACTATGATGACAAGACTCACAATTTGTGTGCATCAAACAATCTAGATATAACACATTAATTTGTGAGCTTTAGACAAGGCAGACTTTGTCACACTGGGACAGAGTCAGGCTAGATATTTTCTCCTTTTACCAGCCTTTGTGCCTAAGTCCTCATTATCTTTAGCATACAAACATGAGACTTATCATTCAAATCTCTGCACAAACTGAATAATTTCCCCAAATTTTGAACTATTCCTGAAACAAAACAAACAAAACTAGGAGTAGTGATGTTATTATGCCAATTTGGATGAGCATACAAATTCATAATATTGTTTGAATTTGAATTTTCAACTGTGTATGGTGTCAGTACCGAGAGAGACACGGGCAGGTACAGCCCTCCTGTCTATCCAGAAAGACACCCAGGACAGCATCACCATCAGCATGGTGGGAAAGTATGTCTGAAGCATGAAGAACAAGATGTGCCTCCTGAGAATGAAACTGATGTAGAGTCGATTATACCAACCTGAAACAGAGAAACAGACAGAAAGTAGAGGCGGGGAGTGGGCGTAATACCAGAGAGTGCCAGCAACAAATAAGACGAACACCCTGTAAACTGTTGCAATGAAAAAGAAACATTTTCACAGAACTAATCTGTCTAGAGCTGAAGGTACAATATACAAAAACCTCCTGGTGTAGTGGATAGAGAGAGAGTCCCCACAAGATTATTTCACACTGGCCCCTTTTCTATCTTTCTTTCCCACACTGAAACTATGACAGCAAAAAGCAGCCACGTTATCAAAACATAGGTTTAGCAGTCAACTCCAACGTAATTGAACTATAAAGCGTGGCAATATTATATTGCATTTTAATGCTGTAAATTAAAAGGGACATGATGACTTTCTTACATATGATCTTGAAAAGTTAAAAATCAATTTCAACTTTAAAATAATCTCAAAGGCTAGTTTATTATTATTTAATCGTCTCTCACAGAGATATTATGTCAATGTTTTAGAATATTCACATATTCATTAAATACACAGAAACATAATAACGCAGGTGTTTGTATAATACAGTAGTATATATACAGTAGTATAACACACAGAAGAACACACACACAGTCTGTGTGATTATGAACTGGTTTTGTTATACACACAAACACATATCCTTGATACCACTGTCATGTCAGTTGCTAAGATATGCTAACACTGTATGTTCATATTAAATGGACATGAGATTGGTATTAAGTTTCTTATTTTCTCCCAGCAAGAAAGTGTATTTATGAAAATATCAAACTATTCCTTTAATGTTTGCTATAGCTGCCAGCAGATGTGACTGTGAATATTATATAATAGTGTGTATGTGTAGGTATAAGCATCTCAGACTTTTGCTTTTGAGAAAAACAGTTGTGTTTTCTTGTGGTGTTTTACTGAGCTCTCTGGTTAATCCCAAAGTGGGTCATGGCTCAGAGGGTGCCAGCGCTTCAACCTCACATACCAGTACTGCTGTAGAAGGCAAGCCCAAAGGAAGGCTGGAAGTCTTCGATAAAAAACTGAGAGAGCACAATCTCGTCAGTCCTTAATGAATCGTTCCCGTTCTTCCAATAGAGCATGAGGTCATTCTCACTGTAAGCATCTTCAAAAGAGGAAAGAAGGGGGAAGGGAGGGATGTGATGACACCTTCACATGCTGCCTCTCTAGAAGCATCATTGATGTTATCCTCAAAGGAGAGGAGAGAATGCACAGACACACTGGACTCCCAACTCTCCTCTAAGATCCAAATCCATGCTGTATCTATTCACTAACATGAGACAGAGGGTAAAGAGATAGAGAAGCAGGCCAGAAAGACAAAAGAATCTCCAAAATCTACATTTAAAGTAATCCTGACTCTATCATCAGTTATAACTGACTTCAAGTTCAGATGAGAACAGAATGAAAAATAATAATCCCTAGAAAATCCTGCATGAGGAAGACAGACTAATGGACAGAGACTGACCTGACTGAGAGTTATTACTCATTTATTCTATACAAAAAAAGATGGTGATGGTTATTATGTGTTTATAAAGTAATGCACTGTGAGTTATGTACAGTGTGTGTTTCCATGTCATCAGTATAACCCTCAAACATATCCATATATTGGTGTTTTTGACCAGCAACGTGGCTGCTGTTTAATAACTTAACGAGCTAAAAAATATCTTTGGCCTACAACTTTCAGTTACAAAATAGTGCATTAAAAGTTGTGTAAAATACAATAGAATTTGAATGCAACATTTGACTGTTTCTCTGGAAACAGCACTGGATATCCAATCAGGAATTTGCCTGCATCAGTGTCCCACATGCCGATACTCACAGCTCTCCAGCTCCAGAGAGCAGTTCTGTGTGTCCAGAGGGAAACTACTGAAGTCCATTGAGCAAAGTGCAGTCACGGTGATCCTAAAACACAGCATACAATTAATAAAACACTCGTATAAAGCAGGAAATCATTCGGCATCAAAAACTGTATTTGCAGAAAATGTTGCATTTGCATTAATAGCTAACGTTTGTAGCTTAATCTCAGTGAATCAACTAGTAGGATGTCAAATAGAATACAAAACAAAACTGGACAGATTTTTAATGGTTCAGATGTTGATGGTACAGTAAGCAATAATTGCTGCTGCACCTGACAAGGTCTGTGGTTGCAGAAAGCTGTTGGGGATGATGCCTTATTGTCAACATCTGTGGCTGAAATGGATAGAATGAACAGGCTACCTTCTCATATTGCTTCAGGCTCTGTGCTAAAATGCTGTAATAGTTCAGTGGATTGTTTTATATCTTTATTGACATCCTTTGCAGAACTCTCTAATATGACTCACTGATTGATATCCCCATGCAAGGTTAAAGCAAGACTGTGCAACTAGAAATACAGTAGAAATCATACACGGTAGTCAAAGTAATTTTTTTTTTTTTACCTGACACTGTAGAGAATGTTGCCATCAGGATAAACCCTGAGCATAATGTTCTCCATGGTCGTATCATGGATAAAAGAGCGTTTGGAGTGGACAAAAAACACGTCAGGAACCCAGATCTTCTTCACAAGCCGAGCGTCAAAGGTGCGACTCTTGTTGCTGCTGGACGGGAAGGACAGGCGATCATCCCGCCAGTAATGCCTCAGGTACAAAGTCATAGTGAAGTCCTAGGAAGAAAAAAATCAAACACCGCTGCCTATGCTCAACAGAGATAAGCACACACACTGTATGTTGGCTAGCTACAGAAATCCTACAGCCACATACCATGTTTACTTCAGATATGCTGTCAATGCTCTCCACCTGCACATCGATGCCAACAGGAATAGCTGAACCTGTAAAAGGTCAAGTGTTGTAATGGATCGTTTTAAGCAAAAAGTGGTTCACCTCCTCTGTGAACTGTCAGTCTGCACATCTGTCAGAGATTATGTCTGTGTAAGCCACGTTGTACAGATGAAACCAGGGAAAGGTTAGATGAAAGTGATGACCCCGTCATCATGGTGGCTTTTAAATATTACTTTGCTTATATGTGCATCATATAATCTCTAAATAAAAACATCATTTCATCAGTTACACACAGCTGATGGATAATGGTGAAAAACAGCACTACTCATCTGTTCGAGTCTGCTACTCACACAGGAAGCTAAGATAAAAACATTATTATGACACACTTGGCTTGGCACTATTTTAAAGAAACTACATGAATTGTATGTTTTGAAAAGATAACTTATGAGACTTATGAATTTTATTTATGTAATGTTAGCAACATTTGTGTTTCTGCTTTACTGCTGGCAAAATGTGACCAAATCCTTTCAAAATAAGACTTTAGCAGACAGGCAAGCGATCCAAAGCTGATTTTATTCTATTTGTCAGATCTGACCTATGCGAATAACTGGTTCATTCCAACAACCTACATGGATACAACATAAATATCATTGCTGTTATATGGGTGACACTCTCTCAGAACTCTCAGCACTCAACATTCAAGAGTCTGAAGCAATCGCTGACATTAACACTCCCATCAGGGGGTACTTTAGTTTGCATGACCCAGCATAAACTGACACAAATGCCATGAGAAGATATCAGTTCTGTATTTCAGAGCTTTCCTGTTCTATGCATCTGTGTTGTCTGTTCCAGATGCAGAAATGGCAAAGAAATTAAGAGCCCCTCTATTGAAACATTGCAACAAAGTGATTCAGTTTGGATGGCAACCACATGTGCTCCTGTTGCAGCCTGCACTGAAAAACCTAGTTGTTGGCTCAGGAAACTGAAATGTTACAATGCTAAGTTAAATACTAGCACACTGAAAGTTTTATATGTTGTAAACATATAACAAGTGGAATGGGCCTGTCAGTGTCTACTGTCAGAATACTGTAGACGTATAATGTGCGCTGTCAACATCCTGTTCTCTCAGTGCAATTATCTAATGAAGCTAAAAGCACTCAACACCATCACTTCAGAGTAGTGAAGTGGGAGAGATTATACTGGGCAGCCCGGTATAAAAGAATGCTTATTTGCTGTGTTTTTGAAAAATGGAAAATACAAAGATTGTCAAGTACATATTTGTTCTACACATTTTTACAGTGTCTAATATAGAAATTCAAATGAAAACCTTTACCTCTGTGCTTGTAGATCATTACAAAACATAGGTCTTATAAAACTGTGTCACTTTTTTTTTTTACTTTTTCCACTCACACAGAATTAAGGGAGCAGTTAAAATGATTTGGTCTCTACAACTGTCTGCAATCATTCTCTCACATGGCCGACAATGTAGGTCACCAAGGGATTTTTGGGAGTCATAATACCAAAGGCACCATAGTAACCTGCACTAACCATACTGATTTACAAAGCAAACACATGGTTATTAAAAATAATATGAAATTATTATGAAATTAAAAAATAAAGAACTAAAGTTAAATAGATAAATGAATGGATGACGTGTGGTTCTTACCTCCAAAGCCCGGCCGCATTGCAAAGTCATGGTCTTCAATCCGAAGCAGTTGCTCAGATTTAATTAGAAGAGACTTAGTGCTGTCCAGCTTTTTCATCTTAAGAGTCACCCTACTGAAAACCAAGGAGAACAAGTTACAGCTTGGATAAAAACTCTTTCTCTGTCTTGACATTTCTCTTTCTACCACAGACACACAGAGAACTGACATTTGGTTGAGTGACTGCTTATTGGACTTTGGCACTGATTGAATTCAAAGGCTTTAATGGTTCTTTCAGTGTGTTGTCACAGATTTAACGCAGCTGTAAATGACCTGCTTGATCCACTATTAATGGAAAGCATCGAGTTTAATTATGCAACTATATTTTTGATGGTGATGTAAAACAGGACACAGACCAAAATCCTCCCAGAAAGCCACAAAATCTGGGTGCCAGGTGTCAAAAAATACATTTCATTAAATGTCAATGGCAGAATCAGTTCAACATTTGCAAAAAAGCAACGCATCATAGGAGAAATTCCAGTTTTCCTTACCCTCCATACTTTTGTTTAGTCTTCTCTCCAACATTCAGTTCCTTATTTCTCCTCTTGATCGGGAATTGTCTGCTGCTGAGCTGGGTGACAGGCCACAGCCAGGCCAAGCACATCAGTCTCAAAAACAGGAGGGCCGCTCTCATGGTTAAGCTGTGGCTGGAGAATCGAGAGGAGCCCAGATATTCCTCCCACTGCGTCAGTGTCTCACCCAAGGAATGCCACAGCTGGCCCTGTCTTCTACTGGGATGTCCATGTCCCAACAGCACTCATTCTGCCCTGCCACATGCACACCCAGCTACTTCTGTGTTATCTGGCGCTTTCATGTCCTGTAACATGGTGAACAATCATTCGAGAGCTCTGGTGTGCTGGCATCCCCCTGGCTGAGCTTGTTTGTCACTGTGCCATCTCTTTGCTAAATGTTGCTCTAACTTCCCGTTGCGCCTGTCCTCTGATTTAAAACCAAATAGCAATTTATTCCTATGACGACAAAGGAATACCATTAATTCCTCTCTAATCTTCTTATCTGTGGTGGGTGAAATCGTTCAGTAACCTACAAACTGGAGGCACCAGAAGGTGGGGAGGGGGGGGATAATTCAACCAGCAGTTTTATCATTCTGACCAAATAAAAAAGCTTGTAGCCTACTTTTATACATTGCAGGATTTTCTCTCAAGTTGTGCACTGTGATGATGGATGTTGCAAATGACCCCATCGAGAGTGGACAGATGCAAGCATATGTCTGGGCCACATCTGCTCTCATGACTCCTAAGTAGATATCATTCATGAAAGAAGATGTGTTTCCTACACTGAGGCTTTGAACTGTTTTTAACTCATCAAATAAATCGGATAAAGGTTCAGGAAATAGCAGAGTATGCGTACCGAAATATTCAAAAAATTGCACCCTCATTTAGTGTTATGGTTTATAGTTTGTTTAGAGACCACAGGATCCATCCATTTTCTAAACCGCTTAGTCCCAAACGGGGTCACGGGGGGCTGGAGCCAATCCCAGCCAGCTGCGGGCAAAAGGCGGGGTACACCCTGGACAGGTCGCCAGTCCATCGCAGGGCTAACACACAGACTAACAACCACTCACACACACACTCCTACGGGCAATTTAGAGACACCAATCAACCTAAGCTGCATGTCTTTGGACTGTGGGAGGAAGCCGGAGCACCCGGAGAGAACCCACCCAAGCACGGGGAGAACATGCAAACTCCGCACAGAAAGGCCCCAGACTGGCCGGGGCTCAAACCCAGAACCTACTTACTGTGAGGCAACAGTGCTAACCACCGTGCATCAGTGCAGCATTAAAATAAACACAATGCTATAAATAAATCTAACACAAAAATACACCACAATCTAAAACAAATATAATTGAATAAAGTTCTTTTTGAAATAAAATTCTTAAAAGTAGCATTTTTAAAGGGCTATTTTAATGGATGATACTTTTTTGTAGAAAAACTGTAAACAAAATTTTTACAAAGTTTTTCAAAAGGGCGTGTATAGTAATTCTAAAGAGAACACCAGGGTTAAAGAAGTCAAATGTAAATCCTTTGAAGGTGCTGGGACTGCTGTTTCCTGTTCCTGCGGTAATCATATTTACTTCCTGTTTACTGTGTCTGCATCGTGTTGTGCTTGCTACCAGATTGTTTATCGATTAAACTCACTAATTTCTAGGTTTATCTGAACATCAGCTAATTTTTTGAGTCACAACATACACCTGCACTACATAAGCACCTGTGTTACATAGGCTTTTGCTAATTTCCAAATTTTACTTGCTACTTTAGGTCAGCTAGCTTAGAAGCTAGCTAAGTTGAGATCAGTGGCTTTCTCCTCTTCCTCTCCTTCTTTCTCTTGCTCGGAGAGTCGCATGTCAGAGGTTTCTTCCATTAAACGGAGTATTTCCTCCCCACTGTCGCCAACTGCTTGCTCTAGGAGAATGTTGGGTTTTTCCTCAGTGATAATAATGATATTATTATTATTATTAACAACAACAACAATAATAATAATAGTAAGGTCTAGTACTTAATTTGTAAAGTCTCCTGAGAAGATTTTGTTGTGATTTGGCACTATACAACTAAAACTGAATTGAAGCTACCCGGTCCCGGATAAGTGGAGGAAAATGGATGGGTGGATGGATGAAGCTACTTTACTCAACAAGTTCAAAGTTGAACCTGTTTTTCCCCAGTGTAACCACTAGTTATTTAAGGCTGAGACATGATAGGGCAATGGGGACAATTTGCTTCCTCAGAGTAGTGCAAAACTGTTATATAATGGACATTTTTACAGGGAAAATAATCAGCTATCACCTCTGCATGTTGTTGTTATTGTAGAAGTGAAGAATGATGCATGAGAGTTGTCTCTTAGTGGTAGAATCTAACTAAGTATTTATTTTAACTTAAGGATTTGCATACTTCACCATCACAGTGCAGTAACAAAGATTTTTCATAATGTCTGAAAAAGTGAAAATGGGAGAGGGTCTCATAGCTACACTTCCCCCCTGCACAACCACTGTGCAGCCTACAGCCCTTTTGTTGTTATTCCAGCTTCTCTGCTCTGTGTTGTCAAAGCACGGTCTGTAAATTAGTGGCTGCCAGAGTGAAGAGGTGGCGTATTTAGCACAGAGGGTGGGACAAAGAAAGAGCGAAAACCTAGGGTTAACATCTGGATGTGTTAGCATCTAAAGCTAACATTTGTTTTGAATTGTACCTTTATGATGAATTAACATGATTTTAATTTGGGAGTAATTTGAGCTTTGTTTAAAGTTAGTGCTGTGTGTCACATTACCAGTAACCAGAGCATTCTACTGGACTGACACATTTACTGGTTAGTCAGCTAACTTTAGCTTCAGACTGGGAGCTGTATTTTGTACATCTTGTTGCAATTAGGCGTCTGTCGTTCTGTTTGTCAAGACTGTGTTTCAAATTTTTGCATTGTCATTATGTTTTCAGGAAAATATTTGACTTTATATTTATGTCATTTTCAAAAATTTATAGTTTTTTTACTCAAAATATGTTGTTATAAAAGTGCTATACAAGTATAAGACCATTTACCATTACCAACAAGCAGTCCACATATATAGTCAATCTCCAGCATATGGGATATTCAACAGGACAGATTTTTAATGAGCTAAATGTCTGTGTGATTTATTGCATATTAGACATACATTAAATGATTATGTTTGGTTACCTTGTATATGTGACCCCACAGCTGCTGGGCACCAGGCAGCCGTTCACATGTTAAGGTGACATCTCATTTGTGGCCTCTAGAGGTCATTGTCTTTCAAAATATGACAAAGACAAGACAGAGCACTTTTACCATTGAACAGCCATGTTTATGTTGTTTATTTTCTGTTTATGACAAAAATGACCACCTTATTATAGCCCAAACTTTTCTTAACTTTTAAGTTACAAATTATTTTGTAGCTGAAATTGTTTTTGAGCTGATTTATTATTATTTTCTATACACTATGATGCTTGTGTAGGGTGAGCTAGTGAAACCTCTGTATATAAAACAAGAGTTAAGATAAGTTAAGATTCTTAAACATTATATTTTTGCATCTGGTTTATACAATAAATGAAACGTACCTCAACTTTTTTTCACAGTGGATTTTGAACATTGTGATACAATTTAAACTAGGTATATCTGTAGGTTTTGACAAAAGGACTGCCACATTACAGCAGGAAAGCCTTCTTATTAAATAAAAGTACGGTGTCATCAGTGACAGTTTTCCTTTAATACCTTCAGATGTTTTCTTCTGCTTTTGTTTTTTGGAGCTAATTATTTTCTTTCATTATGATATCTGATTTGGTGGAGCTCCTCCTTTCAAAATATAAGTAATGCACATCTGTTTTTAGACAGCAGGGATGACGTGTACTCATTTTGTGAATAGAAAAAATATTACTCTAGGTTTTACCTGTGTTTTTCTTAAGCCTGGGAGTTGTGTATAGTGGAGCATTCACAAGGAGGCTGGTTAAACTTTTACCTGCCTGGTTAATTAGTCAGTGTTTGATTAGTGTTCGGAAAGATGTAAAGTGGAATCGCACATTCATAGCTCACTGCACACAAATGTGCTTTCACACACATGCTTGTCAAATAACATAACAGCTCAAGTGGTCTGACATGGCAAAGGCACACGGACTCATACCTATGCTGCTTGTTTTCTTGGAAAAAATGGTATGGACAGACTCAAAAGGTATTGTAACACATAGTCCATAGATGAACAGTTTGTTTTGACAGATGGGAATTTAATAGATGAAAGTGCTGTGAGTTACTGCTCTGTATAGTATGCAAATTGCTGTGGTAAATGACCTGAGTTGTGATTTATTTCAGTTTAACTGTTACTGGTGAGCTAATTTTATCTCTGTAAAATCCAAATATGATGGCAAAATGAAATGTGTAAGAGTTAGATTAACTGCCAAATAACAACGTAAGGATATGATTTCACTGAAAACAATCTTCTTTTTGTTATTGCTGACACTGGATACATTTCATCACACAGTTACAAAAGGTGCTTGTTTTGACAGACTGTTTATACTGGGATAGCGTGTTACTATACATACGTATGTAACCCACCTATACCCAATTAACTCATAGTAACTGTAACTGATAAATCTTAAGTCAGTAATAAACCTCTGTACATTTTGTGCCCTTAGGTCCTATGAGTACTGTATATGAATTTTCCAAACCTGTGGTACCATCAGAATATTGATGAGATTGATTTATTTGCTTGCTTATGCTTGTAAAGATGAGGCAGGCAACATGGGCAGCACTGCAGCAGACATACATTAAACTAAATTATAAAAGTGATTGCTCTTTGTCACCTCCACTTTAAAAATTGAGTTTATCTGCGACTTCATTCACAGTATGTTAAAAAATATTTTACAGCTCAATTGTGTAAGAATGACAGATCTTAATATAATTACAACTGTTATAAGCCACATTAGTTTTGCTTCATATTTTCACAGCATCAATAAACACAGCAGCATTGTGTCCTCAGTACACTGCTAGTGTTACACAGCTGTGACAGCTGCACACATCTGGGGGAAACACTGAGCACTCTGTAGGGGTGGCGTGTGTGAATCTTTATTGCAATAAAACAAACAGTTCATATTTTGATTAGACAGTAAAAACACAGGACCGAAATCAGCTGTGCTCTTCTGTCAGAAATGAACATTTCTCTTCAATTTCACGCTGTTGTATATCAGAAATGCCCCCCCCCCCACACACTTTTTTATTTTGTTACACTGTGCTATATGTGTTAAATGAAATAATACTGACAGCAGCACTGCTTGTGCCTTTTTTTGCTTATGTTTGTACTATTCCAACAGATCAAGGTTTTACTGTATTTTTAGAGTGTGACAGTTGCTCATCTTGTTTTTTTGATTGAATAGTTTACTCAGACAAATCACCAAAGATGTGGCTAAAGGAAGTTAAAGTAAAATGCCTGCAAACATATATAATTATGAAGGAAATCAAGCAAAACATTTTGCTTGTCATTGTCATACTGTTGAGAATAAACGTATAAGAATATACTGTACAACTAGAACATGAAATGCACATTTCTTAAAATAAAACGGTTATATTTATTTAACAATGTAGTTCTTACTAATTATATGAGGAGCATTTACTGGAATTTAAATGGTGAAGCTTCAGTGACAAGTGTATGGCATGCTCTTGAGTCCTGACTGTAGCTGTACCATCTCAAAGTCATATTACCAGATGCTAACGTGACCTGCATCATCCACGATGACTGCATCCTGCCCTGCAGCTTCAGACCCACCAGTACTGTGGTGATCCACTGGTACAAGCAGCAAATCCCCGTTCACAGCTTCTACTACAACAAGGATCAGTATGGACTCCAGAATAAGCATTTTAGTGGACGGACCAGCTTGTTCAATGTCTACATCCCTCATGGAAATGCTTCCCTGCTCCTCAGGAGGGTCAAAGTTCAAGACAGGGGCAGGTACAAATGTTACACGAGCACACGAAAGGGCAACCAGGAAATGTTTGTCAATCTGGAGTTGAAAGGTCAGTACAGCGTAACAGCATTACATTCAATAATATTTGGCCATATCGCTACTTTTCTATGTTGTCTTTAGGATACAATAAACCCTCTGTACAACTTCCTGCTCTATCTGATTATTTGTGCCACCCTGTTCACTTCAAAACAAAGCGAATATATAAGCCTATGCCGAAAAGCCACTGACTTCTTATTGTTTGTGTCACAAATGTAATCATACTGTATCCCCATTAAATGCTCGCACTACTGTCTTATGTGTTTTCCTTCCAGCTCTCATCCAGTCAGTGATCATGGAGATGACTGATGAGACGGTCACCTGCTCCTCTTACAACATCTACCCCATCCCTCAGATAACATGGGCCACAGACCCCCCCTCTGACATTGGAGCTCTGGAAAATTCAACCATTAAAACCACAGACCACAAAGGTTTATTTACAGTGGAAAGTACACTGAGAATTGTGGGTAATCTGTCTCACTACACTTACTTCTGCTCTGTCATATCGGCAGATGAGACCCAGGAGTGGACCGCCTCTCGGAAAAACCAAGGTGCATTTTGGTGACATAATAACGGAAGTTTTACACGAGGTGATTTCTGACTTACAAAAGACTCACATGTATGTAAACTCTTTTTCAGAGGACATAACACAGGAAGAGGGCCACGCACTGTTCATCCCATGCATCAGTCCACACAGTCTACAGAATTTCTCTCTCACCTGGATCTTCACCTCACCCAATGAGCCCACAGTTATCTTGAGATATGTTAGCAGAACCAGACACATTTTTAACCTCTGGGAGAGCAAAGCTGAACTGGACCAGGACCTGCTTCTGCAGGGAGACGGCTCTCTTCTGCTTCACAAGCCAGACAGAGACGAACACTCTGGGACGTATACCTGCACCTTCTCAGGCCTGCAGAGCAGACACATCATTCAAACTAAAGTAAACCTAACCGTTGTATCAATAAGTGAGTATTAGATGGTTCTGGTTCTGTTTCTACAAATCAGTGCAGGGAGGAAAATATAAACACTTCACTAAAATAAATGTGGCTTCTTTGCCTTCCAGGTGAGGATGAGCAGGTTGTGCAGCGCTCATGGTGGAGCACTGCAGCTTCCGCAGCCTTTGTCTTGTTCACCATCACTGTAGCTCTCCCTCAGTGTGTAAGGCAAAGAGGTATGTGAGATTCTGAATCTGCAAGGCATGCAAACCTTTGTGAATGAGGATATAGCTTCATGTGGCAGCTGCAGTTCACTGGCAAAAATTGTAGAAATAACTGAAATTCACTTGCAAAGACTGTCTTTTAAATACATCAGTATGGTCTGATATCACGCATGTCAAAGTCATTCTTGGATTGAATAACTTTTCTTTTCTTACTGATACAGCAATGGAGACCAGGATTGATTCACATAGATGCAATGGAGCCAGACATGTTGAAGGTGGACTTCATAAAGATCTAAACACCACAGCTTCATACAAAGTTGGACAACGAGGAGCTGAATGCAGCAGACTGCAGCTACAATTTGAAGCACGGGATGACCTGGTGGGCAGTAGGCCAGAAACAGCTGCTTTACCACCAGATACTCAGACAGAACAAGAAGAACACGCAGTAGCATTACCTGTGGAAGGAAATGATGGGCTGCAGTCCAGCAGCCTGAACAGGGTCTGATTTGGAACCACTGAGCTCAGCCATCACATACTGTACCATGATCTTTAGCACAAAGCATGTAGCCATAAATGAGCAGCGACCTGTGGATGATAATGTATACAAATGTATAGGCTATCTCCCACAGAGACTCATCCAGATGTAATTATGTAAATCATCCCATCCCATCATCCTTCCCATCATCCCAACTTGGGGTGATGGCAGGGAGGACATGGTTCCGAGAGACTATGGGTGGGGGGATGGGGTGAGGTTTGAGATTGGAGGGTAAGGAGGTGAGGGGAGCACCCTCTTGCCTCTTTATCCCCTCCCCTCTCCCACCTCCTTACCCTCCACACTCAAACCTAATCCCATGTAGCTGCAGTGTGTTCAACATTTATGGGAGTTTATTGTAGATAAATCACAGCTACATGAACTCATAATCAAGTTTTAGTTTACAGAGCTTATAAAAAGGCTTTTCTTTTGATTTATAGATTGTTTTCATACTGACAAACCAGAAAATAATCTAAAGATGATCTCTGAGCACAGCCTAATCTATAAACTGTAATTATTGTAATTCTTGGCTCCTTGTATTATGTCATTTAAAACCCAAACAAAACCACACTGTGAATGACAAAAACACCACAGAAAGACTTCCACCTAATATCCAATGAGCTCACATGTATGGTTATCTGACCCCTGACCTTTGGCCCTTTGAAAATAGTTCAAACAAGTTTAAACAACCTGTGAAACCAAAGTGAGTTGAAGTTACCACCAGGGGGCACAAAGGAACAGAGTTGAATTTTTCTCTGAGCCTCAGTAAAGCAAAATCACAGCACCGTGACAGTGGACCACCTAAGGGGGCAGGGCTTAGGGTCACAAATCATTGGACAGGGGTGCCATAAATCAAGGGGCATTGCCTAGCAACTGTGTTTGATAGAAACAGTACTCTATGCCTCTCTTTTTACCTATACCGCTTATCCTGACAAGCATCATAGGTGGGCTGGAGCCAACCCCAGCTGACACTGAGCGAGAGGCAGGGTGCATCCTGGACAAGTCGGCAGTCTACACAGGGCTGACATGTAGACAAACAACCACAAACACCCACACTCACTCCTAGGGGCAATTTAGAGTAACCAGTCAGCCTAAGCTGTATGCTTTTGGACTGTGGGAGGAATCTGGAGTAGCGGGAGAGAACCCATGCAGGCACAGGGAGAACAGTTATTAAGGCATGCATCCTGCAAATGAAGTTTTCTCTATGATGATGAACTGTGGTGACTTCAAGATCAGCTCATTTTGCCATTAACTGCTCTGAGGAAATGCACATCTTTCAGTTTAAGCAGTTCAGGTGTGTGAACATTGGGACAGAGCTTGAACTTTGTGCCAGTACGTTAAAAGAGAGATCACGAGCATGTAAGTGTTGGCGTGGGTGAGAAACATTTGACAATAATATGATGAAGTATTTACAAGTCTTTTCCTGCTTTAAAGGAAAATTTTCTAAATGAGACAGAACAAGGTGAAAGTTGAGTTAATGAGGTCAAAGTCCAGTTTGAAGAAAACAATCAAAATTGATCCCCATCCAAAACTTTTGACTTTGGCCTCTAGTGACTGGGTGAGACACTTGAGATTTTCGGACTGTGACTCAGACTTCCCAACGATTAGTTGATTATACACCCATTCCCACAATCTGACACCAGTGTTTCTTCCATCGTTCTCCCCTCTTCGCTGTTTTTTTCCACAGTCTTCTCTCAGAATCACTCTGCACATGGTTATAGTCTATAGTTGCTTACACACACAACAATATGTAACAAATGTTGATGTGGTTACTTGAAATTCTGACCTTTTTTAAAGCCATGTTGGGATAAGAAGTAGAAAAACATTCCAGTGCTCCACATGACAATTACATTTTTATGTTGACAATAAAGTTAACATGTCCCAGCTTTCAAATGAGACACTTCTGAGATTTATATGCATGATACGTGTGTGTGTCTGCGTGTGGTTTTATGACAAAGACCCCGGCTCTGTGTCTGGAAGTAATCATCTCGTCCAGGCTGCGCTCCACAGCCCCCTCCCTATGATGTAAGTGGAGTTCGTTGTAAGAGGGTTTAAGATTTTCAGTGGAAAATCAATTAGTTTTTCCAAAGTAACTTTTCATTCATTCTGAATCTGCTAGTTCAGTTTTTACAAATTGTGTACCACAGCATTAAAGAGTGTGATCTGCTTTTAGAAAATAATATGTTAGATCAGACCATGAACAGAGCGGTGCTCCTTGTTGTCTCTGACTGCGAGGGGATTTTACTCTTGGCCTGCACAGTTACAAGGGGGAGTGAGGTTGGCTCTGTTTCAGACATGGCGATGGATGGGGCCTCCTCCTGTCTCCATATTGCTGAAACAACAATCCAAGAGTTCACAACTTTGAACACTAATGCCTACTTTGGCTTTTTCTTTTCTTCTACAGACATTGTTGGACACCTCCTTTGTGACCACTGGACAAAGTCTAGTGTTCTTCTGCCCAAAATGATCAGAAAGCCAGAAACCTGCTGGCACCAAGACAGTAGATCTAGTTCAACGAGAGGGTTAGTTACACAATGAAGATTAGACACTCATGTGATAAGCACTGATATCCGCTAACTTGGTGTCTCTATGCTGGACTATACTGATAACATGCTAGAGTAACTTATTGATCAGTGCTCCAGGGTCAGAGGTCAAAGTCATAGACTTAAAAAACTCTGGAGCTGGACAGGATTAAACACAATGATGCTTTTACAAACAGAGTTAAAAGCTTTATTTCTGTTCAGTCTTCCCTTTTTTGGTGCTTGGTTTTCTCCATAACAACAATTCTCCATCTAACCAGAGAGGGGCAGTCACCGGTTCTGATGCTGAAAAGTAAACACACTCTCTCCCCTCTCTCCCCCTCTCCCTCTCCTGGGGAGGAGAGTCTGAGCAGTCGGGGTGGGAGGGGGTCTCCCGTCCCATCTGGTCCATTGTCATGAGAAGACTTTACTCTCCTGTTTCATATAAGAGGAGTGGACTGCAGCTTCAGCAACAGACAGACCAAACAACTCAGGAGCTACTATGTGACTCGGACAGAAAATAAAGGTTAGTCGCTTTTCACCTGCCCTAAAAGTCGATTTCAGTCAGTACTCAAATTTCCTGGTCGATGCAACAGTGATGCTCAGATAAAAGAAAAATTTTTTTAAATCACTTGGCTGCGTTTTCCTTAACATGCACCTCAGTTTTTTTAAAGCAGCAGTTGAGTCGAATGCACTTAATAGGCTTAAAATTACCCCAAAAATGACTTGAAGTGAATTATATGACTTTGTGGTTCAAAAATGTGCAAAAAGTCAAGTGATTGTATTTTGGGCTGTCATATTAACTGTATCTGATTTTGTTAAGTTTAAAAGATGGAGATTTTTCCCATGTTTATTTCAGTTGATGACACAACCACTGAAGCATGTCTGTTTTTTGTGTGTACAGTACGTGTATGAATGCATGAGTTGTTAATATATGATGATGAATTAAAATATTGTAAAAGTAGTGCACTGATTTCAGAGCTGAAATAATAATCATCTAAAACAGGTCATTTCTGGAGCAAAAGCTGTAGTTATAAAACACCCTGTTGTCCTGGACAGTGAGTGAGACTTGTAAGATAGTTTGAGCCTTATGCAATGTTAAAGTATTTACAGTATCTCCACAGTGTTACCACACATTAGATTAAAGCCAGTTTATCAGTGCCCACTGTTTACATCTCCCTGTGTGTTTACGATGTACACCACTCTGCTGGCCTGGAGTCAGGGTGATTCATTCTGAACCCTTGCATCTGACATGCGGCTGCTTTCCCCCCCTTTTTTTCCAAAGGTCTGGAGAATGAACTCATGCTGATTGATTGTGTGACTGTGTAAAAGGATACCTTACTTCCTGTAGGCCCTCTCTCCAGACAGCAGGACCACAAAATCGTAGCTCAGCCGTCTCTGTCTTTCTCTGCAGTGTGTGTGTGTGGTGTCTGCAGATTCAGGAAATATTAATGGCTGACTTTTAAAATCCCTCTATTGCATCACTTGAACTATTAATATCCTCATTTACAATCAAAAGTGCGGAGAGGTGAAGATGCATTTCTTTTATTTGATAAATTTAGCCTTCTTTCCTTTTTTTGTTGTTGGCTGCTCAAAATCTCCACAAAAATACTGAGGGCTGCTACTTCTATGTTTATAATCAGTAATCGGTCATTTATTTATCTTTTTGACGAGTTGATTAGTGATTTACTTACTTAATTAAATGTCAAAAATATGTTCTGCTCAACTTAATTTGACAAAAAAGTCCGAACATATTTAATTTATTATTATATGTAATAGCAAACAGATTGGAACTGTTGTGCAGCTGTAACATAGACCTACTTAGTAGTTTACTCAGAAAATGTTGGTTACTGTTTAAATGTGTGCTCAGTCTTCAGTCAGCAGAATAATCATTTCAGCATGAACTGCAAGACACATCAGGTCCTCTAACAGCCCTAGTCTGGGTTTCCCCCGCCTTGGATCTCTAACTTGAGGCTGCTGCCTCAATGAGTCTGGGGCTCTAAGGGAATACTTTCAATGACAGGTCACGGGTTTGGGGCTAAAAAACATTGAGTGCTGCTTTTCAGACTGTGGTATAATTGGTAACACTGAGCCAGACATAAAAAATTTCCTCTGGATCTGTTTTCCTGCTTAGTCTTAGGGAGATTTTTTTTCTTTCTGTTGAAATATGCATATCTGAAATATCTGCTTGAATTGAGGCATTGTTGCACATAGTTTTGAAGAAGTTGAGGGGCCACAAGGCATGGATTAAGCTTCCTGAGATGGTCTTTTTATCTTTCATTCCTAGATGGAACGATGCTGCTGTATGACTTTACAGGAAGACTTGTGCAGGGTATAAGGAAGGAAGGTTGAACGGATTGTTATGTACAGTATTTACTAGTATTACATTAGATAAAATTAGGTTGAATTAAGTGTGGTATGAGGTATAACTGTTTGTGACAATATTATTCGATGTAATAAGTTTGGTATTTTTTCATAGTTTCGAGTTTCATACCTGTTCTCTCCCTTTTCCTCTTCTCAGGGATCAAATCACCCAGGGCCCAGCCACATCCTGCATCCTCGGTCCGAATCAGAGAGTGTGATGAACAGCATGCTTCCTCAGAGGAGTGCCGTCGCCACACTGGGCTACAGCTCAGGTAAGACAGCGTTCAAACATTTGTTTACACTCGGCTGTGAATCTGACAGTAATCTACAGATATGGATGATACATTTTACTCATATTTGATTTCATATCCCGCCTGTGCTAAATGAACAGAGTCAGTGGAATGACAGAAAACAAGATTGTTTAGCTGGCTAATGTCAGTATGGAAGTCAAAACATTTAATGCAGCAGGTTCATTGAGTTAAGGCAACAACTTTCCTCAGCTTGGAGCCTTGAACAGCTATTTTTCCAACTGTCTGTTTTCAAGATTTTTTAAAATGTATTTTTCCTTTCTCTCTCTCTCTATTTTATTTTATTTTTTCCATTTTTCTCCCCCCTCCTCTTTTTAATACATGCACTAGATTAGAACACACAGACGCTACACACAAACCAGAGAAATGAGAAAGTTTGATTTAGCCAAGCAAACTAAATGCTCAACGCCAGGAATTCATTTGTTTAATATTTGTGAAAACATTTTTAAGACAAAGGCGAACAGGAGGTGGGCACACGAACTCTGTACCTATATGTTCATTCACTGTCCAGCCGTCCAGGACTCAGGGCATCATCCTCACTCTGCTACTTGGCTACTTTTGCTGTCCTGAATCTTTCTTCTGCAGTTCAGACTATGATGCATCCTGACTTGTCTTGATTTGCCAGCATTCTTCCATTTTTAGAAGAAGCTCAACTGCTGATTGAGCCAATGTTTGTATTGGGCTCAGAACTGTATGAGCATACATTCTTGACTGGTTTCCCCCCTTACTCAGCACATGTGGTGAGTAAGGGGGTGTTGCTGCTTATTAAAGAAGTTGCATTAAACCTGACTGCATTACATAGGTCAAAAAGAGAGAAAGGATTTCATGGTCTGTCAACTTTCTCTTTCCTACAGATTGTGTGAAGCTTGAGCACAGCGGCCGAGGCTCAGTGGGCGGGACGTTGCTGAGAGGCACCCGCTCTAAGGCAGAGCTACAGGAACTGATGGAGACGCTGCAGCGCAGAAAGAGTGATCTAGAGGCCAGCCTGAGGGCAGCTGAGTGCAGCCGCAAGTATCTTAGCATGGCATCACCTGTTGGACCCCAGTCCACCAGGCCACTATCAGCTCTCAGCAACACTGAACGCCCTCTGTCTGCCTCTAGAAACCTTTCCTACATGTCCAGCAGCAGCGTGCCTCCATCACCTCGCCAGGGCGAACGCCAACTAGGCCCTAATAGCTTGTTCCGTCATTCCCACCCTCGCCACCAGTCCCAGGACAGTCTGCTCCTCTCGCACACAGCAGATGGAAGCTCTTTGTTCTCCTCCTATGGGGACCCCCCACCTCGTTCTCCCAGGATCAAAAGTGGAGCGGCCAGTGTGCCGTCCAGCCCTCGCATGGGCCGCAGGCTCTACTCTCAGGGCAGAGCTGGAGGAGACACCCGGCAGAGAAAATACTCCACTGGCTCCCTCAACAGCCTGGGGATGCACAGCCGTTCTCTGCCACGGCTTCACAATGCAGCAGAACCCCCTGCTCTGTCGCTACCGACACGCCACTCAGTGGGTTCACACCGAGGAGTGGGCTCATCAGGGCAGCGACGCAGTCTGTCCTCTCTGGAACAGCCACCAGATGTGACGGTACCAGCTAGCATGCCCAGCACTCCCAGGAGGGCCAGTCTGGCCTCTCTGAACTCTCTAGGTATAGAGATCGACGGGATGGGCTTAGATCTGGGCTTTGGAGAGAGGAGGCTGTCCTTTGGGAAGAGTGGGCTGGGTCCAGGACAGAGGGTGGGCAGCATCAGCTCTTTGAATGGAAAAGAGGAGCTGAGAGACTACCACCAGCACCAGAGAGACGAGCGACTCAGGGAGCAAAAAGTGCAGAGACTGGTGAGTTTCTTTTTGAGCTTTATTCTTGCCCTTTTATAGTAACTTCAGAAAGCATTCACAAAAGTTTTCAGATTCTTTGCTATGGCACTCCAGATTATAGAGTGTTTGTCAAAATTATCCTTGAAATGTGTCTACAACATTACTGAGTCTACCTCTGGCAAAATGAATTGACTGGACATAGTGTAGAAAGGCACATACCTGTGCATATAAGGTCCCACCAAAAACAAGCCATGAAGTCCAAGTCTCTGTAAACCTCTGTGATAAAACTGCAACCAGCAGTTCTTCCTAGAGTTGGTTGGGAAAGAAGTGCCAAGGACCCGGAAGCCATTCTATCAGAGCTTCAGAAGTCCTCCCAGAGATGGGAGACCCTTCTGGAAGGATGACCATCTCAGCAGCTCTCCATCAGTCATACCTGGTAGAGTGGCTCTGAGTAAAAGGCTTATGACAGCCTGGTTTGCCAAAAAGGAAGAATGAATGCAGGTAAATGCAGAGAGGTCCATAAGAAAATCAGCTCCAGAGTGTATGTGACCTGAGCCTGGGGTGATGGTTCACCTTTCAGCATAACAATGACCCAAAGCATACACCCAAAACAATACTAATTTATGGGTTATGGGTTCTTAAGTATAGATTGATGAGCAAAATAATTTGATCCATTTAAAATGAAATTTACAGGACGAAGTGAGCAAAACGTTAATGGGTCTGGACACTTTCTGAACCAACTGTATATGTTGTTTTTGTAGATTCTTAACATCTTGACTTCTTCCCCTGAGGAGAACATCAAAGTTTACAGTCTAATAACTCAAACATGATAACATGTGGTTCCTCTGTCTGCAGGAATGTCAGCGCCTAGAGACCATCTTGAACCTGTGCACTGAATTGGGCCATGTGGAGAGAGAGCCAGTGGGTTCAGCTGTTTCTGACCTGCAGAAGATCAATAAGGAGCTGGAGAAGCTGCAGGTGTCAGATGATGAGTCAGTGTTCTCTGACTCTCCCAGCAGCACCGTTCCAGAGAGCTGCTTTGGAGCCAAAGCCAGAGACTTCCAGCTCTCTGATGAGCAGCAGGTCAGCCAGTGTCAGCAGAGCAGCTACAGAGAGGCCAGGTCCCACTCGCCTATCATCAGCCTGAACAGCAGTGCCCCCTCACCTTCCACGCACCACAGAGCCAAAGTAAGTTTCATCAAATCTGATATATGCTCATAAACATTAGAACAGGAGGGTGAAACTGTAAAGGGAATGAAGTAAGATTAAATCGTGGTTGCCTCAACCGAGAAATGTACAAAGTTTAATCACCGGAAGAATTTCTTATAAATATGTCATTATTTAATTTGACAAACAAGTCATGTGCCTTTTATTTATTTAACCCAAAGTTATAAACCACAAATTTTCAGGTAAAAGCAGTTTTATCCTACATAGATGCCTTGACAGTTTCTGTGCCACATGTGAAATATATCTGCTATACACAGTAGTTCCCTCAAAATTATTCTCATGGTGGAACAGCAAAAGTAGTGATCATAGCAGGTACAGTGCTTTCTGTTAACAATCTCACAATGCAGAGTGCTATTGGACATTGTGCAGATATGGTGGTGGATGCAAATTGATGGTGATATGTCTCTGAAGCATCAATATACAGCTCACTACTGAGTAAAATACTCAGTGTCTGTTATAGTGTGAGCCAGTGTGCACAACACCAGGACCCTGGAACTGAAGCAATTAAATTAAATTTAGCCATAATTCATTTTATTAGTTATACCTGTTCTTCTCCTACTGTGACATGTGAAAAAGGTCTGTTGTTCGCAGGTTTGTCACTGCATGTGTCATATCATTCTCTAATTTGTTCTCCCCTCCTCCTTTCCTACATGTTAAAGTAAGCGAAGCTGTAGTGAAGACTAATGGGATACACCCCTCCTGTGGAATGCCGTTTATCAGGCTGCTGATAGCTTGTTTATTTTTGTTTGTTTACACATTTTAAGATCAGGGTAACATCTGTACATTTCCGGATTAATTAGCATTTCCCTTTCCATATTTCCAAAGATTTTAAAATCTAGCACAGATTGCAACATTTTCAGAGAAACCAAATATGTCAGTATGTGAACTATGTGAAAATAAGATAAATCAAATTATGTTCACAGGGTCTAGAATGTTTTGGGTACTGACATTTTCCTCCAAAACATTAAGGAACAACCAAGGTGGTTG
This sequence comes from Monopterus albus, assembly GCF_001952655.1. Taxonomy (NCBI): domain Eukaryota; kingdom Metazoa; phylum Chordata; class Actinopteri; order Synbranchiformes; family Synbranchidae; genus Monopterus; species Monopterus albus. The sequence continues at coordinate 360,254 of NW_018127919.1, forward strand.
CAGTGTGGTAGTTAATGTGCTGCAAAAAGCATTCACACTGATTCACAATTTTGCCTCATATTTGGTTCAGACTGGATGTGTGTAGATGAAAAGTGGAAACATATGTAGCGTGAAGCTCTGACAGTGATGGCTCCATGTTTGGTGTGTCTTCTACAGTATTATTCACCTCATAAACATTTGGCTGAGGGAGACTGCTCACGCATTTGTATACTTCCTGTTTATACAGGTTGTTTAGACACATAAACAGGGAAATGACTGTTCCTCACAGATTTCATTTTACTGTAATTTAACCTCATCTTTCCTCTCCTCAGCTTTTTGAATGTATTACAGTGTTGCAGCCTTTCCACACACACTGAGAAATGAATGAATGATGTTTAATTTACAAAGATAAATATACCAAATATGCATTAAATACTGTGATTCCAGCTTCTTGCCAGTACATCTCCTTCTGCTGCTGAGTTACTGCCTCTGTTTTTCCACCCTACAGCACTCACAAGCTAATGGTGTGTCTGGTTTTAATGAAGAAGTCCTATTTTTTTTCAGCACTCTGTTCGAACTCTTAAAGGAGGGGGGGGAGCAGGAAATGACTTTATTCCACAGAGAATTTGCATGTGCATGTGTGCGTGTGTATGCATGCACAACTGTGCGAGTGTGAGTGAAGAAAGCTTGTGTATTTGCATGGCAAACACATGCACCTTTCCAGATCTTTAACATAACAAAACAGTTATCCAAACAAACACACTACTTTTGATCCCATTATGGAAATTAAATTTCCACGCTGAGACTATTAAATGTGACAGAGGTTTACTGGCTCCAAATACCTCCTCTTCCATCTCGTGCATTCCTCCAAGCAGTGTGTGCAGGAAGAAAGGGCACTTTCGACCCATCTGTGAAACTATAAATCTAGCATAGCGTGTCCACATGAGCCTCTGACCATGAAAGAAAATCCTGTTGGTTCCATTAAAGAAAAATACTTGATAAAGCAGAATCTCTAAAAAAAAAAAAAAAGCGCCATGTATGAGTAGAGATAAATGTTTGTAGGATGCTGGTAGGCACTAAAATATGTGGAAGTGCTTTGGTATGACTGGCAGTGGAGTGCAATGATAGGAGTTTCCATTACACCAAGGACAGAAGAATCCCGCTGTCAGTGATCCAGACTCTGGATGAGTTAGAACAACAGCTGCTGTTGTCCAGTTAAATACAAAACAGATTCCAGTGGTTGGCAAATTATTTTCACACCTTTTTACAGTATAGGAAATAAGTAGTTTCTCATGTTTATTAGACTTTTTTAAATTCTTGATTGAACATACTATAACCAAAAGATGCTCCTACAAATAAACCTAATTATAGGGTAGTGCCAAGCATTTATGTTTGCTCCTGATGCCACTACAGGCCTTGGAGAGCATGCAGCTGAAACAGGAAGTGACGCATATAGAAGAAGAGAGGATCCAAGTCCTGAACAACATTGAGGAGCTGGAGCAGAAGATCAAAGACCTGGACAACCAGATGGAGGAGTCTGTCCGAGAGGTAGGCGGCACATGATATTAACACAACTGACACTTGAACTGTGACAGTAATATACTATCTCTGAATTTGGATAAAACTAAATTTATGGTATTTGGGAATTGTAGACTAGATAATGAACTTCAATTGAAAATTGGGGGAGCTAATATAGAACGAGTATATGAAATTAAATTTCTAGGTGTCATAGTTGATGACAAATTCTCCTGGAAATCTCATATCAGATATGTTCAGCACAAAATAGCAAAAAATATAT